>NC_069501.1:955347086-955511144 GCF_027579735.1 Bombina bombina | reverse complement strand
AAAACTTAACTGCACATACCTTATTGCAGGATACCCTGCACGCCATTCTCCCTCTGAAGTTACCTCACTCCTCAGACATATGTGAGAACGGCAGTGGATCTTAGTTACTTCTGCTAAGATCATAGAAAAACGCAGGCAGATTCTTCTTCTAAATGCTGCCTGAGATAAAACAGTACACTCCGGTACCATTTAAAAACAATAAACTTTTGATTGAAGAAAAAACTAACTATATTTTACAACTTTCCTCTAACTACCTCCAGCTATGTTGAGAGCTTGCAAGAGAATGACTGGGTATGGCAGTTAGGGGAGGAGCTATATAGCAGCTCTGCTGTGGGTGATCTTCTTGCAACTTCCTGTTGGGAAGGAGAATATCCCACAAGTAATGGATGATCCGTGGACTGGATACACCTAACAAGAGAAAGGTTATTTTGACTTGAGTGTCCCTTTAAGCGAAAATTAAACATTCATGACTCGGATAGAGAATGTAATTTACATCGACTTTTCAATTTACTTCTATTATCAAATTTAATTTATTCTCTTGATATCCTTTACACTAGAGGGAGCTAGGTGGCATTTGGTGGCTAAACACACATGCCTCTTGTCATTGGCTTACCAGATACATTCATCTAGTCCCCAGTAGTGAATTGCTGTTCTGGAGCTGAATGTGTGTTTTAAATACATACAGGTAGATTACGAGTTGTGCGTTAAAACAGCAACGCAGCCATTACGAGTCTTGTCGGTATAGCTGTACCACAAGCCTTTTAGCCTGTAATGCAACGTCAGTCCCGCACTCAAAAAAATGACGTTTTTTCATGGGACTTCCATAGCGCTGCCATTACGAGTTTTGCAGTGAGGCTAAACAGCTTGCGTTACACCATATAACGACAAGATCCGTACTGCCATCTGAGAGCAGTAGTTATGAGTTTTACGCAACAAAACTAACATAAAATTCATAACTAAAGTGTTACAAAGTACACTTACACCCATAAACTACCTATTAACCCCTAAACCGAGGCCCTCCCACATTGCAAACACTATATTAAAGTTATTAACCCCTAGTCTGCCGCTCCCGACATCGCCACCACTAATAAAATGTATTAACCCCAATTCCCCGACATAGTCACCACTATACTAAAGTTATTAACCCCTATTCCCCCGCACCCCAACATTTCCCACACTATAATATATTAACCCCTATTCCCCCGCACCCCGACATCGCTGCCACTAAATAAAGTTAATAACCCCTAAACCTCTGGCCTCCCACATCACTACCACTAAATAAACCTATTAACCCCTAAACCGCCAGACCCCCACATCGCAACAACCTAAATTAAACTATTAACCCCTAAACCTAATCGTAACCCTAACACCCCCTACCTTTAACATAATTAAAATAGAGCTAAATTAAAGTTACAATAATTAACTAAATAATACCTATTTAAACCTAAATACATACTTACCTGTGAAATAAAACCTAAGCTAGCTACAATACAACTAATAGTTATATTGTAGCTATCTTAGGTTTTATTTCACAGGTAATTTTGTATTTATTTTAACTAGGTAGACTAGTTAGTAAATAGTTATTAACTATTTACTAACTACCTAGTTAAAATAAATATAAACTTATCTGTCAAATAAAACCTAAGCTGCCTTACACTAAAACCTAACATTACAAAAATAAAAAACCTACCATTACAAAAAATAAAAAACACTAAAAATCCAAAACAATAAAAATTATTCCTTTTCTAATACCCTGTTTTAAAAAACATTGCCCTAAAGAAAACAGCTCTTTATCTAAAAAAGAAAAACATACACCCCTAACAGTATACAAACCCCCACCCCCCCAAACCCACAAAATAAAAATTAAGTAAAACCTAATCTAATCATTGCCCTGAAAATGGCATTTGTATGGGCCATGCCTTTAAAAGGGCATTCAGCTCTTGCATTTGAATCCTCAGTGTGCGGTGGATGATCGCATGAAGAGGACCTCCACGTTGGATCGATGGACCTCCGCGCATCGACTGCTCCGTCTCCACAGGGATGAAGAAGATGCCGGTCCCGTGATGGATGAAGATGGAGATGTCGGGATAAAGATCGTTCAAGCGGAACTTCAGCAACTGTGAGTACCTAAAGAGGGGTTAGTGTTAGGTTTTGTGAAGGGTTTTTTGGGGTGTTTTTTTTTTTTTTTAGATTAGGGTTTGGGCATTTCTTAAAAGAGCTGAATGCCCTTTTAAGGGCAAGAAAAAGAGCTGAATGCCCTTTTTAGGGTGCAAGAAAAAGAGCTGAATGCCCTTCTAAGGGTAATGCTCATACAAATGCCCTTTTCAGGGCAATGGATAGATTAGGTTTGTTGAGAGTTTTTTTTTTTTTTTGTGGGTTTAGGGGAGTGGGGTTTGTAATGATAGTGGGTCTTTGTTTTTTTTTGTTTTTTTTAAAGAACTGATTGCTTTAGAGCAATGCCCTACAAAAGGCCTTTTAAGGGCTACTGGTAGTTTATTATAGATTAGGTTTCTTTTATTTTGGGGTGCTTTTTTTTTAAAAAAAAATTGGTATTAGAATAGGAATACTTATTATTTTGGATAATTTGTTTATTTTGTGTAATTTTTTGTTTTTTCGTTTTGGGTGTTTTTTTTTTTAGAATAGCCATTTTTTATTTTTAATGGGCATTAAGAGAGCTGAATGCCCTTTTAAGAGCATTGCCCATACAAATGCCCTTTTCAGGGCAATTGGTATATTAGGTTGTACTTTATTTTTATTTTGTGGATTTGGAGGGTGGGGTTTGTATACTGTTAGGGGGTGTAACTAGGTAGTTAGTAAATAGTTATCTATTTACTAACTAGTCTACCTAATTAAACTAAATACAAATTTACCTGTGAAATAAAAATAAAACCTAAGCTAGCTACAATATAACTATTAGTTATATTGTAGCTAGCTTAGGTTTTATTTCACAGGTACGTATGTATTTAGTTTTAAATAGGTATTATTTAATTAATAATTGTAACTTTAATTTAGATCTATTTTAATTATGCTAAAGTTAGGGGGTGTTAGGGTTACGGTTAGGTTTAGAGGTTAATAGTTTAATTTAGGTTGTTGTGATGTGGGGGACTGGCGGTTTAGGGGTTAGATTTATTTAGTGGTAGTGATGTGGGAGGCCAGAGGTTTAGGCGTTAATAGCTTTATTTAGTGGCGGCTGTGCTGGGGAGCAGCAGAATAGGGGATAATATATTTATTATAGTGTGGACAATGTTGGGGTGTGGGGGAAAAGGGGTTAATAACTTTAGTATAGTGTCGGCGATATCGGGAGCGGCAGATTAGGGGTTAATAGATTTATTTCGGTGGTGGCGATATCGGGAGCGGCAGATTAGTGGTTAATAACATTATAAAGGTGTCGGTGACGTTGGAGGCAACAGATTAGGGGTATTTAGACGTGAGGTTTATGTTAGGTTTAAACATAACTTTTTTTTCCCCATAGACATCAATGGGGTTGCGTTACAGAGCTTTTTCATTCCGCGCTTTAAGAGTTTTGATGTCTATGGGGAAAACGTGCACAAGCACATCAAAGCAACGCTTGTATTTTGTGCAGTATGGAGCTCAACTCAACCATATCGCACGCACTAGCCGGCTTTTCAAAAATTCGTAATGGCAGAGCTATGGAGGGTGAACACAACTTTTGTTGCGTTCGTTAAATACCCTCTATAGCGCAAAACTTGTAATCTAAGCGATAGTTAATTGCAAGCAATAGTGCGATAATAAAATGCTCTAATATATTTTGTTTTTGCACATGTCCCTTTAATAAAGCCGACAGAAAAAGGCATTTAAAGCTTACACTTTGTTAACAGTATGCAAACAAGACCACCGATCAGCACTGTTTACAGCTTATAATAACCACAGGAGTCTTAATCATGTACATTTAGTCATCGCCTTTTCAGCAATTTATAATTTTGTTGAAATGTTTAAGAGCCAAAGACTACATTTATAAAACTGTGCAATTTTCCTTTGTGGAAAGTACCAAATGCTGTAGCATTAAAGTGTTCACTTAAATTTCTTACTAGAGAAAATTATATAGCTAAATTTAATAAAACAAATTATACCCAAGGAAAAAAATGTGAAGTTATAATCGCCCAATAATGCTGAGCTCTAATTTTTCAATGATGCAAAACCGGCTACAAATTAATTGACATTTTTATTCCATAATTCCAAGGACTGGACTTTATAAATATAAGCTCCTTCATTATTTAAAGGTCACTGCCACGAGCCATTCATAGTATGACTATGTTAGACTACATAAACTACCAAAATACGGTTGAGCTTTTACCTATTTTGAATTTGACAACTTCAAATGTGCAGCAGACACAGGAAGTGTCCTTTGCTTTCTATATCCCGCAGACAGTACTTGTTAGAGCGGCAAAGAGAATGACTGGGGGGGCGGAGCCTGAGGGGGAGCTATATGGACAGCTCTGCTGTGTGCTCTCTTTGCCACTTCCTGTAGGGAATGAGAATATCCCACAAGTAAGGATGAATCCGTGGACTGGATACACCATGTAAGAGAAATTACTTTTATTTTACATTTATTCACATATATTTCTACTTAATTTATATAAAAACATGTAAATATATCAGAAGTGAACTGTGGGATTTATAATGTCAGATAAAAGGATAGGTCAATAAAAAAAAAAAACTCAACTTAAACGTGTTATACGTGTGTATTCTGATAAACCAATAAATCTAACTAAATTTAGCATTCACGAAAATAAGATTAAAACTTAAAGGGACTTCTGGATGGTGGCCATCTTTCTGGTCACACTGAGCTTTGATCTGGAGGATTTATTTAATTTTGAGTGAAATGCTTTGTAGTATGCTCCTTATATTATTGCTTCTATAAGTGCTTAGCTGAAGGTGCCTGGTCTTTGGATAGTGGCATGGCTTTCCAGCCCTTAGTACCAGGCTTTCACTTGCATGAGATACTATAATACAGCCCCCCTAACTTGACTTGCTGTGTGTGTGCAGTCTGTTCTACAGATAATGGCAACCTCTGATGAGAATACTGCCTGCATTTTGACAGAGCTCTGTAACATGCTAAATACTCATCTAATTTGCCTTTGAGACCGCAGCATTGTTTGATCTAGGTTTGCTGAGATTGCCTGCTAGCAATATACATTATAAGGATAGTTTGGTGACAATGGCTGCACAGCTCATATCCGTCAGTGTGGCAGCCATTTCATTATCTCTACTTATCTCACAAGGATCATGGAGAAATCCAGGGGATGCTTACAAGCTAGTGGGCTATAAAAATTGTGGTTGTGGATCAGGCAACCTCGCAGTCAATCCTGTTGCCTAGTAAGCTTAGAAGAGGCTGGAAAAGAGATTTGCTAATTTTTAAAAAAAAACATAATTTATGCTTACCTGATAAATTCCTTTCTTCTGTTGTGTGATCAGTCCACGGGTCATCATTACTTCTGGGATATAACTCCTCCCCAACAGGAAATGCAAGAGGATTCACCCAGCAGAGCTGCATATAGCTCCTCCCCTCTACGTCACTCCCAGTCATTCGACCAAGGACCAACGAGAAAGGAGAAACCAAGGGTGAAGTGGTGACTGTAGTATAATTTAAAAAATATTTACCTGCCTTAAAAAACAGGGCGGGCCGTGGACTGATCACACAACAGAAGAAAGGAATTTATCAGGTAAGCATAAATTATGTTTTCTTCTGTTATGTGTGATCAGTCCACGGGTCATCATTACTTCTGGGATACCAATACCAAAGCAAAAGTACACGGATGACGGGAGGGCTAGGCAGGCTCATTATACAGAAGGAACCACTGCCTGAAGAACCTTTCTCCCAAAAATAGCCTCCGAAGAAGCAAAAGTGTCAAATTTGTAAAATTTTGAAAAAGTATGGAGCGAAGACCAAGTTGCAGCCTTGCAAATCTGTTCAACAGAGGCCTCATTCTTAAAGGCCCAAGTGGAAGCCACAGCTCTAGTAGAATGAGCTGTAATTCTTTCAGGAGGCTGCTGTCCAGCAGTCTCATAGGCTAAACGAATTATGCTACGAAGCCAGAAGGAAAGAGAGGTAGCCGAAGCCTTTTGACCTCTCCTCTGACCAGAGTATACGACAAACAGGGAAGACGTTTGTCGAAATTCCTTAGTTGCCTGCAAATAGAACTTGAGGGCACGAACTACATCCAGATTGTGCAGAAGACGTTCCTTCTTTGAAGAAGGATTCGGGCACAAAGAAGGAACAACGATCTCCTGATTGATGTTCCTGTTAGTGACTACCTTAGGTAAGAACCCAGGTTTTGTACGCAGAACTACCTTATCTGAATGAAAAATCAAATAAGGAGAATCACAATGTAGGGCTGATAACTCAGAGACTCTCCGAGCCGAAGAAATAGCCGTTAAAAATAGAACTTTCCAAGATAACAACTTTATATCAATGGAATGAAGGGGTTCAAACGGAACTCCTTGTAAAACGTTAAGAACCAGGTTTAAACTCCATGGCGGAGCAACAGTTTTAAACACAGGCTTGATCCTAGCTAAAGCTTGACAAAAAGCCTGGACGTCTGGAATTTCTGACAGACGCTTGTGCAACAAAATGGACAGAGCTGAGATCTGTCCCTTTAATGAACTAGCCGATAAACCCTTTTCTAAACCTTCTTGTAGAAAGGACAATATCCTAGGAATCCTAACCTTACTCCAAGAGTAACCTTTGGATTCGCACCAGGATAGGTATTTACGCCATATCTTATGGTAAATCCTTCTGGTAACAGGCTTCCTAGCCTGTATCAGGGTATCAATAACCGACTCAGAAAAACCACGTTTTGATAAAATCAAACGTTCAATTTCCAAGCAGTCAGCTTCAGAGAAGTTAGATTTTGATGTTTGAATGGACCCTGAATCAGAAGGTCCTGTTTTAGAGGTAGAGACCAAGGTGGACAGGATGACATGTCCACTAGATCTGCATACCAAGTCCTGCGTGGCCATGCAGGCGCTATTAGAATCACTGATGCTCTCTCCTGTTTGATTCTGGCAATCAATCGAGGAAGCATCGGGAAGGGTGGAAACACATAAGCCATCCCGAAGGTCCAAGGTGCTGTCAAAGCATCTATCAGAACCGCTCCCGGATCCCTGGATCTGGACCCGTAGCGAGGAAGTTTGGCGTTCTGACGAGACGCCATGAGATCTATCTCTGGTTTGCCCCAACGTCGAAGTATTTGGGCAAAGACCTCCGGATGAAGTTCCCACTCCCCCGGATGAAAAGTCTGACGACTCAAGAAATCCGCCTCCCAGTTCTCCACTCCCGGGATGTGGATTGCTGACAGGTGGCAAGAGTGAGACTCTGCCCAGCGAATTATCTTTGATACTTCCATCATTGCTAGGGAGCTCCTTGTCCCTCCCTGATGGTTGATGTAAGCTACAGTCGTGATGTTGTCCGACTGAAACCTGATGAACCCCCGAGTTGTTAACTGGGGCCAAGCCAGAAGGGCATTGAGAACTGCTCTCAATTCCAGAATGTTTATTGGAAGGAGGCTCTCCTCCTGATTCCATAAACCCTGAGCCTTCAGAGAATTCCAGACAGCGCCCCAACCTAGTAGGCTGGCGTCTGTTGTTACAATTGTCCAGTCTGGCCTGCTGAATGGCATCCCCCTGGATAGATGTGGCCGATAAAGCCACCATAGAAGAGAATTTCTGGTCTCTTGATCCAGATTCAGAGTAGGGGACAAATCTGAGTAATCCCCATTCCACTGTCTTAGCATGCACAATTGCAGAGGTCTGAGATGTAGGCGAGCAAAAGGTACTATGTCCATTGCCGCTACCATTAAGCCGATCACCTCCATGCATTGAGCTACTGACGGGTGTTGAATGGAATGAAGGACACGGCATACATTTTGAAGCTTTGTTAACCTGTCTTCTGTCAGGTAAATCTTCATTTCTACAGAATCTATCAGAGTCCCCAAGAAGGGAACTCTTGTGAGTGGAAAGAGAGAACTCTTCTTTTCGTTCACCTTCCATCCATGCGACCTTAGAAATGCCAGTACTAACTCTGTATGAGACTTGGCAGTTTGAAAGCTTGGAGCTTGTATCAGAATGTCGTCCAGGTATGGAGCTACCGAAATTCCTCGCGGTCTTAGGACCGCTAGAAGAGTACCCAGAACCTTTGTGTAGATTCTTGGAGCCGTAGCCAATCCGAATGGAAGAGCTACAAATTGGTAATGCCTGTCTAGAAAGGCAAACCTTAGATACCGGTAATGATCCTTGTGAATCGGTATGTGAAGGTAAGCATCCTTTAAATCCACTGTGGTCATGTACTGACCTTTTTGGATCATGGGTAAAATTGTCCGAATAGTTTCCATTTTGAACGATGGAACTCTTAGGAATTTGTTTAGGATCTTTAAATCCAAGATTGGCCTGAAAGTTCCCTCTTTTTTGGGAACTACAAACAGATTTGAGTAAAACCCTTGTCCTTGTTCCGACCGCGGAACCGGATGGATCACTCCCATTAATAAAAGATCTTGTACGCAGCGTAGAAACGCCTCTTTCTTTATTTGGTTTGTTGACAACCTTGACAGATGAAATCTCCCTCTTGGGGGAGAGAATTTGAAGTCCAGAAGGTATCCCTGAGATATGATCTCTAGCGCCCAGGGATCCTGAACATCTCTTGCCCAAGCCTGGGCGAAGAGAGAAAGTCTGCCCCCCACCAGATCCGGTCCCGGATCGGGGGCCCTCGATTCATGCTGTCTTAGGGGCAGCAGCAGGTTTCCTGGCCTGCTTGCCCTTGTTCCAGGACTGATTAGGTCTCCAGCCTTGTCTGTAACGAGCAACAGCTCCTTCCTGTTTTGGTGCAGAGGAAGTTGATGCTGCTCCTGCTTTGAAATTACGAAAGGAACGAAAATTAGACTGTCTAGTCTTAGCTTTGGCTTTGTCCTGAGGCAGGGCATGGCCTTTACCTCCTGTAATGTCAGCGATAATCTCCTTCAACCCGGGCCCGAATAAGGTCTGCCCCTTGAAAGGTATATTAAGCAATTTAGATTTAGAAGTAACATCAGCTGACCAGGATTTTAGCCACAGTGCTCTGCGTGCCTGAATGGCGAATCCTGAATTCTTAGCCGTAAGTTTGGTTAAATGTACTACGGCTTCCGAAATGAAAGAATTAGCTAGTTTAAGGACTCTAAACCTGTCCGTAATCTCGTCCAGCGTAGCTGAACTAATGTTCTCTTCCAGAGATTCAATCCAGAATGCTGCAGCAGCCGTGACCGGCGCGATGCATGCAAGGGGTTGCAATATAAAACCTTGTTGAACAAACATTTTCTTAAGGTAACCCTCTAGTTTTTTATCCATTGGATCTGAAAAAGCACAGCTATCCTCAACCGGGATAGTGGTACGCTTAGCTAAGGTAGAAACTGCTCCCTCCACCTTAGGGACCGTTTGCCATAAGTCCCGTGTGGTGGCGTCTATTGGAAACATTTTTCTAAATATTGGAGGGGGTGAGAACGGCACACCGGGTCTATCCCACTCCTTAGTAACAATTTCAGTAAGTCTCTTAGGTATAGGAAAAACATCAGTACTCGCCGGTACCGCAAAATATTTATCCAACCTACACATTTTCTCTGGTATTGCAACTGTGTTACAATCATTCAGAGCCGCTAAAACCTCCCCTAGTAATACACGGAGGTTCTCCAATTTAAATTTAAAATTTGAAATATCTGAATCCAATCTGTTTGGATCAGAACCGTCACCCACAGAATGAAGCTCTCCGTCCTCATGCTCTGCAAGCTGTGACGCAGTATCAGACATGGCCCTAGTATTATCAGCGCACTCTGTTCTCACCCCAGAGTGATCACGCTTGCCTCTTAGTTCTGGTAATTTAGCCAAAACTTCAGTCATAACAGTAGCCATATCTTGTAATGTTATCTGTAATGGCCGCCCAGATGTACTGGGCGCCACAATATCACGCACCTCCCGAGCGGGAGATGCAGGTACTGACACGTGAGGCGAGTTAGTCGGCATAACTCTCCCCTCGCTGTTAGGTGAAATTTGTTCAATTTGTACAGATTGGCTTTTATTTAAAGTAGCATCAATACAGTTAGTACATAAATTTCTATTGGGCTCCACCTTGGCATTGGAACAAATGACACAGGTATCTTCCTCTGAATCAGACATGTTCAACACACTAGCAAATAAACTTGCAACTTGGCTACAATTTTATTTAATAAAAACGTACTGTGCCTCAAAGAAACACTAAACGATTAATGACAGTTGAAATAATAAACTGAAAAACAGTTATAGCATCAATCCTTGTAAACAACACAACTTTAGCAAAGGTTTCCCATTAGCAAAGCAAAATTAATTAAATTACAGAGTAACGTTTTTTATCACAGTCAATATATAATTCTCACAGCTCTGCTGAGAGAATCTACCTCCCTCAAAAGAAGTTTTGAAGACCCCTGAGTTCTGTAGAGATGAACCGGATCATGCAGGAAATACAATGAGCAACTGACTGGAAATTTTGATGCGTAGCAAAGAGCGCCAAAAACGGCCCCTCCCCCTCACACACAGCAGTGAGGGAGAAACGAAACTGTCATAATTAGAATAAGCAACTGCCAAGTGGAAAAATAGCCCAAACATTTATTCACTCAGTACCTCACTAAATGTAAACGATTCTACATTCCAGCAAAAACGTTTAACATAATCAATACATATAAAAAAATTCTTATGTACTTTTTACAGAGTAATTCCAGTGAAGTACCATTCCCAGAATACTGAAGTGCAAAGTATACATACATGACATTATATCGGTATGGCAGGATTTTCTCATCAATTCCATTGTCAGAAAATAAAAACTGCCACATACCTCTATGCAGATTCATCTGCCCGCTGTCCCCTGATCTGAAGTTTTTACCTCTCCTCAGATGGCCGAGAACAGCAATATGATCTTAACTACTCCGGCTAAAATCATAGTAAAACTCTGGTAGATTCTTCTTCAAACTCTGCCAGAGAGGCAATAACACACTCCGGTGTCATTGTAAAATAACAAACTTTTGATTGAAGTCATAAAAACTAAGAATAATCACCATAGTCCTCTTACACATCCTATCTAGTCGTTGGGTGCAAGAGAATGACTGGGAGTGACGTAGAGGGGAGGAGCTATATGCAGCTCTGCTGGGTGAATCCTCTTGCATTTCCTGTTGGGGAGGAGTTATATCCCAGAAGTAATGATGACCCGTGGACTGATCACACATAACAGAAGAAATATTTATTGCACAGATAATCATTAAAGCAAATTATGTTCAATTATGCAATGTATTTTTGCTTTGTATAAGCTTACAAAATATTTATAAATAACAGACAATATATATCGTCTGCATTTCTATCATTTAGATTGTGAGCATACTACAGTAGGTGCCTATTAGTACAAACCACTAATTTAATACAATATAAGTTAAACCAATATAAGTTTAAAAAATCAGATAAATATACCAAAACGACTTAAAAGTCTTAAAAAATGTTAAAACACTAAGGCCTAGATTTGGAGTTTGGCGTTAGCCGTGAAAACCAGCGTTAGAGGCTCCTAACGCTGGTTTTAGGCTACCTCCGGTATTTGGAGTCACTCAAAAAAGGGTCTAACGATCACTTTTCAGCCGCGACTTTTCCATACCGCAGATCCCCTTACGTCAATTGCGTATCCTATCTTTTCAATGGGATCTTTCTAACTCCGGTATTTAGAGTCTTGGCTGAAGTGAGCGTTAGAAATCTAACGACAAAACTCCAGCCGCAGGAAAAAAGTCAGTAGTTAAGAGCTTTCTGGGCTAACGCCGGTTTATAAAGCTCTTAACTACTGTACTCTAAAGTACACTAACACCCATAAACTACCTATGTACCCCTAAACCGAGGTCCCCCCACATCGCCGCAACTCGATTACATTTTTTAACCCCTAATCTGCCGACCGCCAACTACGTTATCCTTATGTACCCCTAATCTGCTGCCCCTAACACCGCCGACCCCTATATTATATTTATTAACCCCTAATCTGCCCCCCACAACGTCGCCGCCAGCTACCTACACTTATTAACCCCTAATCTGCCGACCGCAAAGCGCCGCCACCTACGTTATCCTTATGTACCCATAATCTGCTGCCCCTAACACCGCCGACCCCTATATTATATTTATTAACCCCTAATCTGCCCCCCTCAACGTCGTCTCCACCTGCCTACACTTATTAACCCCTAATCCGCCTCACTAACCCTATAATAAATAGTATTAACCCCTAATCTGCCCTCCCTAACATCGCCGACACCTAACTTCAATTATTAACCCCTAATCTGCCGACCGGAGCTCACTGCTATTCTAATAAATGTATTAACCTCTAAAGCCAAGTCTAACCCTAACACTAACACCCCCCTAAGTTAAATATAATTTTAATCTAACGAAATTAATTAACTCTTATTAAATGAATTATTCCTATTTAAAGCTAAATACTTACCTGTAAAATAAATCCTAATATAGCTACAATATAAATTATAATTACATTGTAGCTATTTTAGGATTAATATTTATTTTACAGGCAACTTTGTAATTATTTTAACCATGTACAATAGCTATTAAATAGTTAAGAACTATTTAATAGTTACCTAGTTAAAATAATTACAACATTACCTGTAAAATAAATCCTAACCTAAGTTACAATTAAACCTAACACTATACTATCATTAAATTAATTAAATAAAATACCTACAATTACCTACAATTAAACCTAACACTACACTATCAATAAATTAATTAAATACAATATCTACAAATAACTACAATGAAATAAACTAACTAAAGTACAAAAAATAAAAAAGAACTAAGTTACAAAAAATAAAAAAATATCTACAAACATAAGAAAAATATTACAACAATTTTAAACTAATTACACCTACTCTAAGCCCCCTAATAAAACAACAAAGCCCCCCAAAATAAAAAATGCCCTACCCTATTCTAAATTACTAAAGTTAAAAGCTCTTTTACCTTACCAGCCCTGAACAGGGCCATTTGCGGGGCATGCCCCAAGAAGTTCAGCTCTTTTTCCTGTAAAAAAAACATACAATACCCCCCCCCCCCCAACATTACAACCCACCACCCACATACCCCTAATCTAACCCAAACCCCCCTTAAATAAACCTAACACTAAGCCCCTGAAGATCTTCCTACCTTATCTTCACCATACCAGGTTCAGCGATCTGTCCTGAAGAGCTCCTCCGATGTCCTGATCCAAGCCCAAGCGGGGGGCTGAAGATGTCCATGATCCGGTAGAAGTCTTCATCCAAGCGGGGCAGAAGAGGTCTTCCATCCGATTGAAGTCTTCATCCAAGCTGGGCAGAAGAGGTCTTCCATCCGATTGAAGTCTTCATCCAGGCGGCATCTTCTATCGACATCCATCTGGAGCGGAGCGGCAGCATCCTGAAGACCTCCGACGCGGAACATCCATCCTGGCAGACGACTGAACGACGAATGACGGTTCCTTTAAATGACGTCATCCAAGATGGCGTCCCTCGAATTCCGATTGGCTGATAGGATTCTATCAGCCAATCGGAATTAAGGTAGGAATATTCTGATTGGCTGATGGAATCAGCCAATCAGAATCAAGTTCAATCCGATTGGCTGAAGACTTCAATCGGATGGAAGACCTCTTCTGCCCCGCTTGGATGAAGACTTCAATCGGATGGAAGACCTCTTCTGCCCCGCTTGGATGAAGACTTCTACCGGATCATGGACATCTTCAGCCCCCCGCTTGGGCTTGGATCAGGACATCGGAGGAGCTCTTCAGGACGGATCGGTGAACCTGGTATGGTGAAGATAAGGTAGGAAGATCTTCAGGGGCTTAGTGTTAGGTTTATTTAAGGGGGGTTTGGGTTAGATTAGGGGTATGTGGGTGGTGGGTTGTAATGTTGAGGGGGGGTATTGTATGTTTTTTTTACAGGCAAAAGAGCTGAACTTCTTGGGGCATGCCCCACAAAGGGCCCTGTTCAGGGCTGGTAAGGTAAAAGAGCTTTTAACTTTAGTAATTTAGAATAGGGTAGGGCATTTTTTATTTTGGGGGGCTTTGTTGTTTTATTAGGGGGCTTAGAGTAGGTGTAATTAGTTTAAAATTGTTGTAATATTTTTCTTATGTTTGTAGATATTTTTTATTTTTTGTAAATTAGTTCTTTTTTATTTTTTGTACTTTAGTTAGTTTATTTCATTGTAGTTATTTGTAGGTATTTTATTTAATTAATTTATTGATAGTCTAGTGTTAGGTTTAATTGTAGGTAATTGTAGGTATTTTATTTAATTAATTTAATGATAGTATAGTGTTAGGTTTAATTGTAACTTAGGTTAGGATTTATTTTGCAGGTAATGTTGTAATTATTTTAACTAGGTAACTATTAAATAGTTCTTAACTATTTAATAGCTATTGTACATGGTTAAAATAATTACAAAGTTGCCTGTAAAATAAATATTAATCCTAAAATAGCT
Source organism: Bombina bombina (assembly GCF_027579735.1). Classification (NCBI taxonomy): domain Eukaryota; kingdom Metazoa; phylum Chordata; class Amphibia; order Anura; family Bombinatoridae; genus Bombina; species Bombina bombina. The sequence continues at coordinate 955,496,651 of NC_069501.1, read as the reverse complement.
ACAATGTAATTATAATTTATATTGTAGCTATATTAGGATTTATTTTACAGGTAAGTATTTAGCTTTAAATAGGAATAAATTATTTATGTAATAAGAGTTAATTAATTTTGTTAGATTAAAATTATATTTAACTTAGGGGGGTGTTAGTGTTAGGGTTAGACTTAGCTTTAGGGGTTAATACATTTATTAGAATAGCGGTGAGCTCCGGTCGGCAGATTAGGGGTTAATAATTGAAGTTAGGTGTCGGCGATGTTAGGGAGGGCAGATTAGGGGTTAATAAGTGTAGGCAGGTGGAGGCGACGTTGTGGGGGGCAGATTAGGGGTTAATTAATATAATATAGGGGTCGGCGATATTAGGGCAGCAGATTAGGTGTACATAGGGATAATGTAAGTAGCGGCGGTTTACGGAGCGGCAGATTAGGGGTTAATAAGAATATGCAGGGGTCAGCGATAGCGGGGGCGGCAGATTAGGGGTTAATAAGTGTAAGGTTAGGGGTGTTTAGACTCGGGGTACATGTTAGAGTGTTAGGTGCAGACGTAGGAAGTGTTTACGCATAGAAAACAATGGGGCTGCGTTAGGAGCTGAACGCGGCTTTTTTGCAGGTGTTAGGTTTTTTTTCAGCTCAAACAGCCCCATTGTTTTCTATGGGGGGATCGTGCACGAGCACGTTTTTGAGGCTGGCCGCTTGCGTAAGCAACTCTGGTATCGAGAGTTGAAGCTGCGTTAAAAATGCTCTACGCTCCTTTTTTGGAGCCTAACGCAGCCTTTATGTGGACTCTCAATACCAGAGTTATGTTTATGGTGCGGCCAGAAAAAAGCCGGCGTTAGCTACGCGGGTCCTTACCGTCAAAACTCTAAATCTAGCCGTTAGTATGGTACTAACAAATAATTTGCTAAGCACCCCGTTTGCAGCAATCAATCAAACTGCCAATTAACAAATCAGTACGGCTTTAAAAGGCACCAACGTAGTTATGCAAGTAGAGCTTGCAAAGGCATGCTAGCCGAAACGCGTTGCTCTTTCTTTTGAACCCTCTGAGGATCCGTATTTGCCCATTACACACGCTGTCTAACACAGACTGTGTCAGGAACGCCAACTGGCGATATTGCGGCCAAGTGGTAACAAACGCTTAGCAAGGACACTTGTGCTGCAATAAAGGAACGGGCAGAAGTGTCTGCATTCAAAGCTCTGGGATTTGAGATACCCATCTACCCAAATTGCAACCGGGCTGTAAGAAAGAAAGAATACAGCGACTTAGACCGGTGCCAAGAGAGCTGCTAGACACCCTCCGGTGTAAGTAAAAAGTTTTTGACCTAACTTGAACTATTGGTTTGCTTTTGACAAGCTATTCTTCTTGTCTCATATACCCTCCTGCATTAGGATTGATGAGAAATGCTGGAGGATCACATCATAAACTGACTTTATAATCGTTGAAGGATTATCCGTTTTATTTATTGGTTTTATCTGTATACTACACTGTTTTAACTAGAGCAATCTTTTCTATGGCCATTTTGATTGTATGATTGTATGGTCTTTTGCATTAATTTTTTATTTTTGTATATTGCTGCAACAAGCTTGTTTTTTATCGTTTTAGTATTCTAATTTTAGTGTAAATCAATATTTTAGGGTCCGTATGAATTTGTGTTTATACATTTTCTGATTGCATTTTTTGATTATATGAGACTATTATGTATTGATAATGTGTATTAATTAATTGTAACCATTAAAATCCATATTCATTTTAGTTATCCTATTTATATACAATTGGGACCATAGCTGGATCAGCCATATAGTGATTAGTTTAGCTGTCCTCTCAGCGACACAGTTTTTTTAGTTTTGTTTAGGTGTCCTCACAGACACCTAACATCCTAAATACTTTTCCCCATGTTGTTCTGGGGGCCTTGTAGTGTGGGTGTCCTATGGCTGAATAGGAGGTCTGTTGTTCTGGGGGCCTTGAAGTGTGGGTGTCCTATGCCTGAATAGGAGGTCTGTTGTTCTGGGGGCCTTGAAGTGTGGGTGTCCTATGCCTGAATAGGAGGTCTGTTGCTCTGGGGGTCTTGTAGTGTGGGTGACCTATGCCTGAATAGGAGGTCTGTTGTTCTGGGAGCCTTGTAGTGTGGGATCTGGTCTTGGAGGGTCTGTGGCAAACATTTTTAAAGTAAACCGCTTTATTTTTGTTATGTGTATTATGTTTAAAATAGTGCTCTTTCATATGCTTTATAGGATAGTTTTGAGTTTCATAACCCTTTAATAAATATTTTTAGATAGTTTTAAACTCTGTGTCCTAAGATACCCTATGTGACTGAAAGTTTTCCTAATTATATTATTTTTTTTTGCTTTTGCTGCCAATAGGTACTTTCCCATCATTTTTCAGGGGAAAAAAAGCTAATTCCTTTGAAGCAACTGACTGGTTGTGTTGCTCCTTCATACTGACATCCTAGCTATGTTTTGGCTTCATGGGCTTATATCACATCACGCTTTCTTACATTACAACAGAAAATCAATTAAGACTACTCTTACCCAGAAGGAAGAAAAATAAAAAAACTGCAAAAATGTTGAAATTCAAAAACCCCCAGTTTCCAGATAAATGTATTCTGTATACATAATTGTACCTGTAAAATTTCTAGCAAAGGAAACATTTTATATATGTGTGCATGTAGTTTTATTATTATTTTTCTTGGCAAATCACTGTTAGACAGCTGGAATGAGATTTAAAGTCAAAGCAATGAGCAAAACGCATGACATATAGCTACATTAAAAACTGATTCATCATTATGCACAATGTCACCTTCAGAGCTCGGCATAAATTCACAGCTGTGGCTGCTCAGCCAGTTTTTAGAAGCTTCTACCTTAAAGCCAGCATTTATTCAATTCTGTTTTTAACACTACTGGGCCACAGCCAAACCTAAAAAGTTGGAACATATTCGGGAATGCTGATGCAGAATAAAATGTGACTGAAACAAAATTAGTATGAGATTAAATACAATCAAGTAGACTTACTTGTTCCATAAGCATGGTAGAAAATATCAAATTTACCTTCTTTTGGTAACACTACTGGGAGCTAGCTCGTGATTGGTAGCTACAAACATTTGTCTTTTGTCATTGGCTCACCAGATGTGTAGAGCATTGCACTGCAGAAGCAATACACTACTAGGAGCTAGCTAGTGATCGGTGGATACACACTTTTGCCTCTTGTCATCAGCTTACTAGATATGTTCAGAAAGGTCCCCATTTCCAGGTGTTAAACACATATGTGGTGTATGTGCTAAAATGCCCTTGTGGACTTCTCTATATATAGGCGAGACCACCAGAAAGATCAAAGACCGCTTCTGTCAACAGAAGTCCAATATTAGAAATGGTAATACAGTCCACCTCCCAGTACCTGCACATTTTCTAGAGAAGGGTCATCAGGCCAGTCAATTGAAATGTATGGTTATTGACCAGGCCAAAAAAAAACTGGGGGGGGGGGAGTGCTAGAATCAAAGACTTATTATACAAAGAGAGAAACCGTTGAAAACCACCTCTTATTTTGAAAGTTTTTCCACAGTTAGACAGTGCTAGTTCATGTGGATGTCATATAGATAACATTGTGCTCACTGCCGTGGAATTATTTAGGAGTCTGCACTGATTGGCTAAACTGCATGTCTGTCAAAAGCACTGAGATAAGGGGCAGTCTGCAGAGGTTTACATACAAGGTAATCAAGAGGAAATAGGTGTATTAATATAACTTGGTTATGCAAAACTGGAGAATGGATAATATAGGTATTATCTATCTTTTTAAACAATAACATTTTTCAAGTAGACTGTCCCTTTAAATGCTATGTTTGTATAGATTAAATTTTAGTGTGTTTTAGCTTCTGTTCATTGGGGAAGGTGCCTAGAAACGTTGCGGTAGCTTTAATAAAGGTTGTTCCTATTGTGTGGAGTGCTACCTTCTCTTCTATTTTCCATATCCAAAAGAACTGAAATAAGGGGGCAGCCTGCAGAGACTTAGATACAAGGTTATTTACAGAGTTAAAAAGTGTATTAATATAACCGTGTTGGTTATGCAAAACTGGTGAATGGTTAATAAAGGGATTATCTATCTTTCTAAACAATAAAAATTCTGAAGTAGACCATCCTTTTTATGTTTTCAGACACAAAATGGGTCTGAAAGTTCCCTCCTTTTTGGAACAATAAAAAGGTTGGCATAGAAACATGGCTTTGCTCCAAATTCGGCAAAGGAACCAATCACACCCATGTTTTCCAGATCTTGAACACAGTGAAACAAGGTACTTGCCTTAGTAGGATCGTTTGGCACATGTGACAGAAGAAACCTCCCTTTCAGAGGACGAGACCGAAAGCCTATTCGATAACCCTGAGATACTTTTAAAGATCAATCTGCCCCCTACCAGAAGACAATCTGGGTCGAGGGCTGCACCTTCATGCTGACTTTGTAGTGGCAGAGGGCTTCTATTTTTGTTTAGATTTATTTTAAACTGGATTAGGTTTCCATGAAGGACTTTTGATTCTTGGAGTTAAGAAAGGACTGAAATCTACCTTTATCCTTTGATCCCTTGTTTTGAGGAAGAAACAATCCCTTTCCTCCTGTAACAGTGGAAAAACATAATTTATGTAAGAACTTACCTGATAAATTCATTTCTTTCATATTAGCAAGAGTCCATGAGCTAGTGACGTATGGGATATACATTCCTACCAGGAGGGGCAAAGTTTCCAAAACCTCAAAATGCCTATAAATACACCCCTCACCACACCCACAAATCAGTTTAATGAATAGCCAAGAAGTGGGGTGATAAGAAAAAAGTGCGAAAGCATAAAAAATAAGGAATTGGAATAATTGTGCTTTATACAAAAAAAATCATAACCACCACAAAAAAGGGTGGGCCTCATGGACTCTTGCTAATATGAAAGAAATTAATTTATCAGGTAAGTTCTTACATAAATTATGTTTTCTTTCATGTAATTAGCAAGAGTCCATGAGCTAGTGACGTATGGGATAATGACTACCCAAGATGTGGATCTTTCCACGCAAGAGTTACTAGAGAGGGAGGGATAAAATAAAGACAGCCAATTCCTGCTGAAAATAATCCACACCCAAAATAAAGTTTAAATGAAAACATAAGCAGAAGATTCAAACTGAAACAGCTGCCTGAAGTACTTTTCTACCAAAAACTGCTTCAGAAGAAGAAAACACATCAAAATGGTAGAATTTAGTAAAAGTATGCAAAGAAGACCAAGTTGCTGCTTTGCAAATCTGATCAACCGAAGCTTCATTCCTAAACGCCCAGGAAGTAGAAACTGACCTAGTAGAATGAGCTGTAATCCTCTGAGGCGGAGTTTTACCCGACTCAACATAGGCATGATGAATTAAAGATTTCAACCAAGATGCCAAAGAAATGGCAGAAGCTTTCTGGCCTTTTCTAGAACCGGAAAAGATGACAAATAGACTAGAAGTCTTTCGGAAAGTCTTAGTAGCTTCAACATAATATTTCAAAGCTCTAACAACATCCAAAGAATGCAATGATTTCTCCTTAGAATTCTTAGGATTAGGGCATAATGAAGGAACTACAATTTCTCTACTAATGTTGTTGAAATTCACAACCTTAGGTAAAAATTTAAAAGAAGTTCGCAACACCGCCTTATCCTGATGAAAAATCAGAAAAGGAGACTCACAAGAAAGAGCAGACAATTCAGAGACTCTTCTGGCAGAAGAGATGGCCAAAAGGAACAAAACTTTCCAAGAAAGTAATTTAATGTCCAATGAATGCATAGGTTCAAACGGAGGAGCTTGAAGAGCCCCCAGAACCAAATTCAAACTCCAAGGAGGAGAAAATGACTTAATGACAGGTTTTATACGAACCAAGGCTTGTACAAAACAATGAATATCAGGAAGATTAGCAATCTTTCTGTGAAAAAGAACAGAAAGAGCAGAGATTTGACCTTTCAAGGAACTTGCGGACAAACCTTTATCTAAACCATCCTGAAGAAACTGTAAAATTCTCGGAATTCTAAAAGAATGCCAGGAAAAATGATGAGAAAGACACCAAGAAATATAAGTCTTCCAGACTGTATAATATATCTCTCTAGATACAGATTTACGAGCCTGTAACATAGTATTAATCACAGAGTCAGAGAAACCTCTTTGACCAAGAATCAAGCGTTCAATCTCCATACCTTTAAATTTAAGGATTTGAGATCCTGATGGAAAAAAGGACCTTGCGACAGAAGGTCTGGTCTTAACGGAAGAGTCCACGGTTGGCAAGAGGCCATCCGGACAAGATCCGCATACCAAAACCTGTGAGGCCATGCTGGAGCTACCAGCAGAACAAACGAGCATTCCTTCAGAATCTTGGAGATTACTCTTGGAAGAAGAACTAGAGGCGGAAAGATATAGGCAGGATGATACTTCCAAGGAAGTGATAATGCATCCACTGCCTCCGCCTGAGGATCCCGGGATCTGGACAGATACCTGGGAAGTTTCTTGTTTAGATGAGAAGCCATCAGATCTATTTCTGGAAGTTCCCACATTTGAACAATCTGAAGAAATACCTCTGGGTGAAGAGACCATTCGCCCGGATGCAACGTTTGGCGACTGAGATAATCCGCTTCCCAATTGTCTATTCCTGGAATATGAACTGCAGAGATTAGACAGGAGCTGGATTCCACCCAAACCAGAATTCGAGATACTTCTTTCATAGCCAGAGGACTGTGAGTCCCTCCTTGATGATTGATGTATGCCACAGTTGTGACATTGTCTGTCTGAAAACAAATGAACGATTCTCTCTTCAGAAGAGGCCAAGACTGAAGAGCTCTGAAAATTGCACGGAGTTCCAAAATATTGATCGGTAATCTCACCTCCTGAGATTCCCAAACCCCTTGTGCTGTCAGAGACCCCCACACAGCTCCCCAACCTGTAAGACTTGCATCTGTTGAAATTACAGTCCAGGTCGGAAGAACAAAAGAAGCCCCCTGAACTAAACGATGGTGATCTGTCCACCACGTCAGAGAGTGTCGTACAATCGGTTTTAAAGATATTAATTGAGATATCTTTGTGTAATCCCTGCACCATTGGTTCAGCATACAGAGCTGAAGAGGTCGCATGTGAAAACGAGCAAAGGGGATCGCGTCCGATGCAGCAGTCATAAGACCTAGAATTTCCATGCATAAGGCTACCGAAGGGAATGATTGTGACTGAAGGTTTCGACAAGCTGAAATCAATTTTAGACGTCTCTTGTCTGTCAAAGACAGAGTCATGGACACTGAATCTATCTGGAAACCCAAAAAGGTTACCCTTGTCTGAGGAATCGAACTTTTTAGTGAATTGATCCTCCAACCATGATTTTGAAGAAACAACAAAAGTCGATTCGTATGAAATTCTGCTAAATGTGAAGACTGAGCAAGTACCAAGATATCGTCCAAATAAGGAAATACCACAATACCCTGTTCTCTGATTACAGACAGAAGGGCACCGAGAACCTTAGTAAAAATTCTTGGAGCTGTTGCTAGGCCAAACGGCAGAGCCACAAACTGGTAATGCTTGTCTAGGAAAGAGAATCTCAGAAACCGATAGTGAGCTGGATGAATCGGAATATGCAGATATGCATCCTGTAAATCTATTGTAGACATATAATGACCTTGCTGAACAAAAGGCAGGATAGTCCTTACAGTTATCATTTTGAATGTTGGTATCCTTACATAACGATTCAATATTTTTAGATCCAGAACTGGTCTGAAGGAATTCTCCTTCTTTGGTACAATGAAGAGATTCGAATAAAACCCCAGCCCCTGTTCCAGAACTGGAACTGGCATAATTACTCCAGCCAACTCTAGATCTGAAACACATTTCAGAAATGCTTGAGCTTTCGCTGGGTTTACTGGGACACGGGAAAGAAAAAATCTCTTTGCAGGAGGTCTTATCTTGAAACCAATTCTGTACCCTTCTGAAATAATGTTCTGAATCCAAAGATTGTGAACAGAATTGATCCAAATTTCTTTGAAAAAACGTAATCTGCCCCCTACCAGCTGAGCTGGAATGAGGGCCGCACCTTCATGTGGACTCAGAAGCTGGCTTTGCTTTTCTAGAAGGCTTGGATTTATTCCAGACTGGAGATGGTTTCCAAACTGAAACTGCTCCTGAGGATGAAGGATCAGGCTTTTGTTCTTTGTTGAAACGAAAGGAACGAAAACGATTATTAGCCCTGTTTTTACCCTTAGATTTTTTATCCTGTGGTAAAAAAGTTCCTTTCCCACCAGTAACAGTTGAGATAATAGAATCCAACTGAGAACCAAATAATTTATTACCCTGGAAAGAAAGGGAAAGTAGAGTCGATTTAGAAGACATATCAGCATTCCAAGTTTTAAGCCATAAAGCTCTTCTAGCTAAAATAGCTAGAGACATAAACCTGACATCAACTCTGATATCAAAAATGGTATCACAGATAAAATTATTAGCATGTTGAAGAAGAATAATAATGTTATGAGAATCATGATCTGTTACTTGTTGCGCTAAAGTTTCCAACCAAAAAGTTGAAGCTGCAGCAACATCCGCCAAAGATATAGCAGGTCTAAGAAGATTACCTGAACACAAATAAGCTTTCTTAGAAAGGATTCAATTTTCCTATTTAAAGGATCCTTAAAGGAAGTACCATCTGCCGTAGGAATAGTAGTACGTTTAGCAAGGGTAGAGATAGTCCCATCAACTTTAGGGATTTTGTCCCAAAACTCTAATCTGTCAGACGGCACAGGATATAATTGCTTAAAACGTTTAGAAGGAGTAAATGAATTACCCAAATTATTCCATTCCCTGGAAATTACTTTAGAAATAGCATCAGGAACAGGAAAAACTTCTGGAATAACTACAGGAGATTTAAAGACCTTGTCTAAACGTTTAGATTTAGTATCAAGAGGACCAGAATCCTCAATTTCTAATGCAATTAGGACTTCTTTAAGTAAAGAACGAATAAATTCCATTTTAAATAAATATGAAGATTTATCAGCATCAACCTCTGAAACAGAATCCTCTGAACCAGAAGAATCATTAGAATCAGAATGATGATGTTCATTTAAAAATTCATCTGGATAAAGAGAAGTTTTAAAAGACTTTTTATGTTTACTAGAAGGAGGAATAACAGACATAGCCTTCTTAATAGATTCAGAAACAAAATCTCTTATGTTATCAGGAACATTCTGAACATTAGATGTTGATGGAACTGCAACAGGTAATGGTATTTTACTAAAGGAAATATTTTCTGCATTAACAAGTTTGTCATGACATTTTATACAAACAACAGCTGGAGGAACAGCTACCAAAAGTTTACAGCAGATACACTTAGCTTTGGTAGTTCCAGCACCAGGCAGCGATTTTCCAGAAGTATCTTCTGACTCAGATGAAACATGAGACATCTTGCAATATGTAAGAGAAAAAACAACATATAAAGCAAAATTGATCAAATTCCTTAAATGACAGTTTCAGGAATGGGAAAAATGCCAAAGAACAAGCTTCTAGCAACCAGAAGCAATGAAAAAAAGAGACTTAAATAATGTGGAGACAAAAGCGACGCCCATATTTTTTTAGCGCCAAATAAGACGCCCATGTTATTTGGCGCCTAAATGCTTTTGGTGCCAAAAATGACGCCACATCCGGAACGCCGACATTTTTGACGCAACTTCCGGCGACACGTATGACGCCGGAAACAGAAAAGATTTTTTTGCGCCAAAAAAGTCTGCGCCAAGAATGACGCAATAAAATGAAGCATTTACAGCCCCCGCAAGCCTAACAGCCCACAGGGAAAAAGTCAAATTTTTAAAGGTAAGAAAAAATGATTGATTCAAATGCATTATCCCAAATATGAAACTGACTGTCTGAAAATAAGGAATGTTGAACATCCTGAGTCAAGGCAAATAAATGTTTGAATACATATATTTAGAACTTTATAAAAAAGCGCCCAACCATAGCTTAGAGTGTCACAGAAAATAAGACTTACATACCCCAGGACACTCGTCTACATGTTGTAGAAAGCTAAACCAGTACTGAAACGAAAATCAGCAGAGGTAATGGTATATATATATAAGAGTATATCGTCGATCTGAAAAGGGAGGTAAGAGATGAATCTCTACGACCGATAACAGAGAACCTATGAAATAGACCCCGTAGAAGGAGATCATTGCATTCAAATAGGCAATACTCTCCTCACATCCCTCTGACATTCACTGCACGCTGAGAGGAAAACCGGGCTCCAACCTGTTGCGGAGCGCATATCAACGTAGAATCTAGCACAAACTTACTTCACCACCTCCATAGGAGGCAAAGTTTGTAAAACTGATTTGTGGGTGTGGTGAGGGGTGTATTTATAGGCATTTTGAGGTTTGGGAAACTTTGCCCCTCCTGGTAGGAATGTATATCCCATACGTCACTAGCTCATGGACTCTTGCTAATTACATGAAAGAAATTATAGAATCTAATCTCAGTCCAAAGAGAATCCTGTCATGAACAGACAAGGAGAGAAGTCTACTCTTAGAGACCATGTCAGCCGACCAAGACTTTAACCATAATGCCCTTCTGCTTAACACTACTAAAGTAATATTTTTAGCATTTATACAAATAATTTCAATCATTGCATCACAAAAAGAAATTAGCAAGTCTGAGAACATTTACACAATCCAAAATATCCTCTTAATAGGGTTTCTTCCTAAATCAGATCTGAGAAAGAATCGCAGCACAGAGGCAGCACCTGCCACACAAGCAATACCTACAGCTGGCTTTAATAACACCCCTCCCTGAAGAATGTTCTAAGACAGGCATCTAACCTTCTGTCCATTGGCTCTCTAAAAGAAGTGTTATCCTCAAGTAAGATTGTAGTTCTCTTAGCTAATGTGGAGATAGCTCCATTAACTTTTGGAATAGACTCCAAGAGTTCTAAATTGGCAACATCTTTTACTTTGGAGAGGGTAAATAAGGAATACCCAGTTTGTTTCATTCCTTGGAAATAATTTCAGCTACAGCATCCGTAACAGAAAATACCTCAAAAGATTTTGCTGCAGGTTTAAAAATTAAATCAAGATGCTTAACAGATTAATCCTCAACCAGCTTAGGGTCCTGAACCCCTAAAGTTTGCAAAGATTCCTTAACCAAAGTTCATAAACGATCAATCTTAAAATGAAAGGAAACATTATCAGAATCTTGACCGATATTAGAATCTTGCTCCTCAGAAGAAACTTACCCTTCTGAAAATGAACCAGACACCAGAGAGTGTGAATTCTGAAGATTTTTGTTAGCAGGGTCAGTGGCAGGCTAATCCAGCCTAGACATAGAATGAGAGGAAAGAAAATTGCGCTTACTTGAAGGGGGCATAGCGCCAAGTCTTGGGAAAAATCTTCAGTGAGAAAGCAATACAGAATATAAACAAACTGCAAAGCTGCGTTGGGGGTACACAGTAGCCACTTTGCACAGCATACATTTATTTAATGGAAGCAAAAAATCTATGGGCCTCCCGTCTAAAGGGTCTGAGGACATATTAGCAAGAACAGTTCCAGTTTGCGCCATATACTGACATTAAAAACTTGAAATAAGTGTACAGACAGTGTAAATAAAGAAAAAAAATATTCTAAAATAAGGGTAGAAGAAGCTGTAACACTGTACAAGCTAATCCTGAGAATAACGATTACACTTAAAGGGACAGTATACACTCATTTTCATATAACTGCATGTAATAGACACTACTATAAAGAATAAGATGCACAGATACTGATATAAAAATCCAGTATAAAACTGTTTAAAGACTTACTTAGAAGCTCTCAGTTTAGCTCTGTTGAAAAGGTAGCTGGAAAGCCCACTGCAAATGGGAAATAAGACACTTCCCCCCCCCCCCTTCTTTTTCATATGAAAAGACCCTTTACACAAACAGGAGCAAGCTGGAGTAGGTAGCTGATGGTATTCTCAGAAAACTTTGAAAATTAGAGCAATGTTATTTAAAAATAAGCAAAACTATACATTTAAAAAAACAAAAAAAACTTTATGGACTACATAAATAGATCATCTACAAAACATTTATGCAAGGAAAAAAATTAGTGTATCATGTCCCTTTAAGAGACAAGTGACGTCAAAGACACTGGGCCAGATTACAAGTGGAGCGGTATTTAACTCCCGGCCGAGAGCTAACTCCACAAGAAGTAAGCTGTTTGCACATGTCGGGTAAACTTTTTTCACTCGCTTGCTAACCCAACGCGTGTAAAAAGCCGAACTTAGAATATTGCGCGTGCAACAACATATTTCTCAATAGGAGTGAATGGAGCAATAAATAAAAAGTGGAAAAAAAACACCCTACTTGCATGCAAACCCGATCGTATATTCTCAAATGTGCTAACCCAACATGAAAATATAAATATTTCACATTCACATAGAAGAATATGTTTCATTTATTCATAAATACATATTTCTTGATATATCTGAGGCTTTTTTGCACAAATATATAATTCTACATAAACAGACACCTAATAGTTTGGTATTGAGATGCTAATTATGGCTGGGAGGATCAAAGAGCACAACCAGCTAATTCAATACAAACATTGTTCTTTTTCTCTTATCCCCTGTAGGAGATTATTATTTTGTTTGCATAGCAGTATTACAGAGAATAGGCTTGTTATTCAGATTTTAAGTATAGGTGACTACTGCTACTGCTCATTTAAAACTTAGTAAGTGCTATTGCATTGTCTTTTTATTATATACTTGGTAATTATGCATTTCTACTGTATTTATTGGTCTTTAAAGGGACAGTCTACTCCAGAATTTTTATTGCTAAAAAAGATAAATAATCTCTATTACCCATTCCCTAGTTTTGCACAACCAACACTGTTATAATACTGTATGCTTTTTATCTCTGTGATTAGCTTGTATCTAAGCCTATGCAAACTGTCACCTTATCTCAGTGCTATTTACAAGCTTGCACAGGAGTGAGCGCAGTGTTATTTATATGACACCTTAACTAGCACTGTCTTGCTGTGAAAAGCTAATAAAATGCACTTAGAGAAAGGAGGCCTGCAGGTAGAGGCGTAGCTAGAAACCACAGGGCCCAGGTTCAAGAATCTAAGAAGGGGCCCCCCACCAACCATCCCCCCTCCAAAAAAACAATTTATATTTACCTGATAAATTACTTTCTCCAACGGTGTGTCCGGTCCACGGCGTCATCCTTACTTGTGGGATATTCTCTTCCCCAACAGGAAATGGCAAAGAGCCCAGCAAAGCTGGTCACATGATCCCTCCTAGGCTCCGCCTTCCCCAGTCATTCGACCGACGTAAAGGAGGAATATTTGCATAGGAGAAATCATATGATACCGTGGTGACTGTAGTTAAAGAAAATAAATTATCAGACCTGATTAAAAAACCAGGGCGGGCCGTGGACCGGACACACCGTTGGATAAAGTAATTTATCAGGTAAACATAAATTCTGTTTTCTCCAACATAGGTGTGTCCGGTCCACGGCGTCATCCTTACTTGTGGGAACCAATACCAAAGCTTTAGGACACGGATGAAGGGAGGGAGCAAATCAGGTCACCTAGATGGAAGGCACCACGGCTTGCAAAACCTTTCTCCCAAAAATAGCCTCAGAAGAAGCAAAAGTATCAAATTTGTAAAATTTAGTAAAAGTGTGCAGTGAAGACCAAGTCGCTGCCTTACATATCTGATCCACAGAAGCCTCGTTCTTGAAGGCCCATGTGGAAGCCACAGCCCTAGTGGAATGAGCTGTGATTCTTTCAGGAGGCTGCCGTCCGGCAGTCTCGTAAGCCAATCTGATGATGCTTTTAAGCCAAAAAGAGAGAGAGGTAGAAGTTGCTTTTTGACCTCTCCTTTTACCAGAATAAACAACAAACAAGGAAGATGTTTGTCTAAAATCCTTTGTAGCATCTAAATAGAATTTTAGAGCACGAACTACATCCAAATTGTGCAACAAACGTTCCTTCTTTGAAACTGGATTCGGACACAAAGAAGGCACGACTATCTCCTGGTTAATGTTTTTGTTAGAAACAACTTTCGGAAGAAAAACAGAATTTATGTTTACCTGATAAATTACTTTCTCCAACGGTGTGTCCGGTCCACGGCGTCATCCTTACTTGTGGGATATTCTCTTCCCCAACAGGAAATGGCAAAGAGCCCAGCAAAGCTGGTCACATGATCCCTCCTAGGCTCCGCCTACCCCAGTCATTCGACCGACGTTAAGGAGGAATATTTGCATAGGAGAAACCATATGATACCGTGGTGACTGTAGTTAAAGAAAATAAATTATCAGACCTGATTAAAAAACCAGGGCGGGCCGTGGACCGGACACACCGTTGGAGAAAGTAATTTATCAGGTAAACATAAATTCTGTTTTCTCCAACATAGGTGTGTCCGGTCCACGGCGTCATCCTTACTTGTGGGAACCAATACCAAAGCTTTAGGACACGGATGAAGGGAGGGAGCAAATCAGGTCACCTAAATGGAAGGCACCACGGCTTGCAAAACCTTTCTCCCAAAAATAGCCTCAGAAGAAGCAAAAGTATCAAACTTGTAAAATTTGGTAAAAGTGTGCAGTGAAGACCAAGTCGCTGCCCTACATATCTGATCAACAGAAGCCTCGTTCTTGAAGGCCCATGTGGAAGCCACAGCCCTAGTGGAATGAGCTGTGATTCTTTCAGGAGGCTGCCGTCCAGCAGTCTCGTAAGCCAATCTGATGATGCTTTTAATCCAAAAAGAGAGAGAGGTAGAAGTTGCTTTTTGACCTCTCCTTTTACCAGAATAAACAACAAACAAGGAAGATGTTTGTCTAAAATCCTTTGTAGCATCTAAATAGAATTTTAGAGCGCGAACAACATCCAAATTGTGCAACAAACGTTCCTTCTTCGAAACTGGTTTCGGACACAAAGAAGGAACGACTATCTCCTGGTTAATGTTTTTGTTAGAAACAACTTTTGGAAGAAAACCAGGTTTAGTACGTAAAACCACCTTATCTGCATGGAACACCAGATAAGGAGGAGAACACTGCAGAGCAGATAATTCTGAAACTCTTCTAGCAGAAGAAATTGCAACCAAAAACAAAACTTTCCAAGATAATAACTTAATATCAACGGAATGTAAGGGTTCAAACGGAACCCCCTGAAGAACTGAAAGAACTAAGTTGAGACTCCAAGGAGGAGTCAAAGGTTTGTAAACAGGCTTGATTCTAACCAGAGCCTGAACAAAGGCTTGAACATCTGGCACAGCTGCCAGTTTTTTGTGAAGTAACACAGACAAGGCAGAAATCTGTCCCTTCAAGGAACTTGCAGATAATCCTTTCTCCAATCCTTCTTGAAGAAAGGATAGAATCTTAGGAATCTTTACCTTGTCCCAAGGGAATCCTTTAGATTCACACCAACAGATATATTTTTTCCATATTTTGTGGTAAATTTTTCTAGTTACAGGCTTTCTGGCCTGAACAAGAGTATCAATAACAGAATCTGAGAACCCTCGTTTTGATAAGATCAAGCGTTCAATCTCCAAGCAGTCAGCTGGAGTGAGACCAGATTCGGATGTTCGAACGGACCTTGAACAAGAAGGTCTCGTCTCAAAGGTAGCTTCCATGGTGGAGCCGATGACATATTCACCAGATCTGCATACCAAGTCCTGCGTGGCCACGCAGGAGCTATCAAGATCACCGACGCCCTCTCCTGATTGATCCTGGCTACCAGCCTGGGGATGAGAGGAAACGGCGGGAATACATAAGCTAGTTTGAAGGTCCAAGGTGCTACTAGTGCATCTACTAGAGTCGCCTTGGGATCCCTGGATCTGGACCCGTAGCAAGGAACCTTGAAGTTCTGCCGAGAGGCCATCAGATCCATGTCTGGAATGCCCCACAGTTGAGTAATTTGGGCAAAGATTTCCGGATGGAGTTCCCACTCCCCCGGATGTAATGTCTGACGACTCAGAAAATCCGCTTCCCAATTTTCCACTCCTGGGATGTGGATTGCAGACAGGTGGCAGGAGTGAGTCTCCGCCCATTGAATGATTTTGGTCACTTCTTCCATCGCCAGGGAACTCCTTGTTCCCCCCTGATGGTTGATGTACGCAACAGTCGTCATGTTGTCTGATTGAAACCGTATGAACTTGGCCTTTGCTAGCTGAGGCCAAGCCTTGAGAGCATTGAATATCGCTCTCAGTTCCAGAATATTTATCGGTAGAAGAGATTCTTCCCGAGACCAAAGACCCTGAGCTTTCAGGGATCCCCAGACCGCGCCCCAGCCCATCAGACTGGCGTCGGTCGTGACAATGACCCACTCTGGTCTGCGGAAGGTCATCCCTTGTGACAGGTTGTCCAGGGACAGCCACCAATGGAGTGAGTCTCTGGTCCTCTGATTTACTTGTATCTTCGGAGACAAGTCTGTATAGTCCCCATTCCACTGACTGAGCATGCACAGTTGTAATGGTCTTAGATGAATGCGCGCAAAAGGAACTATGTCCATTGCCGCTACCATCAAACCTATTACTTCCATGCACTGCGCTATGGAAGGAAGAGGAACGGAATGAAGTGTTTGACAAGAGTTTAGAAGTTTTGTTTTTCTGGCCTCTGTCAGAAAAATCCTCATTTCTAAGGAGTCTATTATTGTTCCCAAGAAGGGAACCCTTGTCGACGGAGATAGAGAACTCTTTTCCACGTTCACTTTCCATCCGTGAGATCTGAGAAAGGCCAGGACTATGTCCGTGTGAGCCTTTGCTTGAGGAAGGGACGACGCTTGAATCAGAATGTCGTCCAAGTAAGGTACTACTGCAATGCCCCTTGGTCTTAGCACCGCTAGAAGGGACCCTAGTACCTTTGTGAAAATCCTTGGAGCAGTGGCTAATCCGAAAGGAAGCGCCACGAACTGGTAATGCTTGTCCAGGAATGCGAACCTTAGGAACCGATGATGTTCCTTGTGGATAGGAATATGTAGATACGCATCCTTTAAATCCACCGTGGTCATGAATTGACCTTCCTGGATGGAAGGAAGAATTGTTCGAATGGTTTCCATTTTGAACGATGGAACCTTGAGAAACTTGTTTAAGATCTTGAGATCTAAGATTGGTCTGAACGTTCCCTCTTTTTTGGGAACTATGAACAGATTGGAGTAGAACCCCATCCCTTGTTCTCCTAATGGAACAGGATGAATCACTCCCATTTTTAACAGGTCTTCTACACAATGTAAGAATGCCTGTCTCTTTATGTGGTCTGAAGACAATTGAGACCTGTGGAACCTCCCCCTTGGGGGAAGCCCCTTGAATTCCAGAAGATAACCTTGGGAGACTATTTCTAGTGCCCAAGGATCCAGAACATCTCTTGCCCAAGCCTGAGCGAAGAGAGAGAGTCTGCCCCCCACCAGATCCGGTCCCGGATCGGGGGCCAACATTTCATGCTGTCTTGGTAGCAGTGGCAGGTTTCTTGGCCTGCTTTCCCTTGTTCCAGCCTTGCATTGGTCTCCAGGCTGGCTTGGCTTGAGAAGTATTACCCTCTTGCTTAGAGGACGTAGCACTTGGGGCTGGTCCGTTTCTACGACAGGGACGAAAATTAGGTTTATTTTTGGCCTTGAAAGACCTATCCTGAGGAAGGGCGTGGCCCTTACCCCCAGTGATATCAGAGATAATCTCTTTCAAGTCAGGGCCAAACAGCGTTTTCCCCTTGAAAGGAATGTTAAGGAGTTTGTTCTTGGAAGACGCATCCGCTGACCAAGATTTCAACCAAAGCGCTCTACGCGCCACAATAGCAAACCCAGAATTCTTCGCCGCTAACCTAGCCAATTGCAAAGTGGCGTCTAGGGTGAAAGAATTAGCCAATTTGAGAGCACGGATTCTGTCCATAATCTCCTCATAAGGAGGAGAATCACTATCGATCGCCTTTACTAGCTCATCGAACCAGAAACACGCGGCTGTAGTGACAGGGACAATGCATGAAATTGGTTGTAGAAGGTAACCTTGCTGAACAAACATCTTTTTAAGCAAACCTTCTAATTTTTTATCCATAGGATCTTTGAAAGCACAACTATCTTCTATGGGTATAGTGGTGCGTTTGTTTAAAGTAGAAACCGCTCCCTCGACCTTGGGGACAGTCTGCCATAAGTCCTTTCTAGGGTCGACCATAGGAAACAATTTTTTAAATATGGGGGGAGGGACGAAAGGTATACCGGGCCTTTCCCATTCTTTATTTACAATGTCCGCCACCCGCTTGGGTATAGGAAAAGCTTCTGGGAGCCCCGGGACCTCTAGGAACTTGTCCATTTTACATAGTTTCTCTGGGATGATCAAATTCTCACAATCATCCAGAGTGGATAATACCTCCTTAAGCAGAGCGCGGAGATGTTCCAACTTAAATTTAAATGTAATCACATCGGGTTCAGCTTGTTGAGAAATTTTCCCTGAATCTGAAATTTCTCCCTCAGACAAAACCTCCCTGGCCCCCTCAGACTGGTGTAGGGGCATTT
The DNA here is from genome assembly GCF_027579735.1 of Bombina bombina. Taxonomy (NCBI): domain Eukaryota; kingdom Metazoa; phylum Chordata; class Amphibia; order Anura; family Bombinatoridae; genus Bombina; species Bombina bombina. The sequence continues at coordinate 955,478,193 of NC_069501.1, read as the reverse complement.
CAGAACCATTATCATCAGCGTCCTCATGCTCTTCAGTATCTAAAACAGAGCAGTCGCGCTTATGCTGATAAGTGGGCATTTTGGCTAAAATGTTTTTGATAGAATTATCCATTACAGCCGTTAATTGTTGCATAGTAAGGAGTATTGGCGCGCTAGATGTACTAGGGGCCTCCTGAGTGGGCAAGACTCGTGTAGACGAAGGAGGGAATGATGCAGTACCATGCTTACTCCCCTCACTTGAGGAATCATCTTGGGCATCATTTTCAGTGTCACATAAATCACATTTATTTAAATGAGAAGGAACCTTGGCTTCCCCACATTCAGAACACAGTCTATCTGGTAGTTCAGACATGTTAAACAGGCATAAACTTGATAACAAAGTACAAAAAACGTTTTAAAATAAAACCGTTACTGTCACTTTAAATTTTAAACTGAACACACTTTATTACTGCAATTGCGAAAAAGTATGAAGGAATTGTTCAAAATTCACCAAAATTTCACCACAGTGTCTTAAAGCCTTAAAAGTATTGCACACCAAATTTGGAAGCTTTAACCCTTAAAATAACGGAACCGGAGCCGTTTTTAACTTTAACCCCTTTACAGTCCCTGGTATCTGCTTTGCTGAGACCCAACCAAGCCCAAAGGGGAATACGATACCAAATGACGCCTTCAGAAAGTCTTTTCTATGTATCAGAGCTCCTCACACATGCGACTGCATGTCATGCTGCTCAAAAACAAGTGCGCAATACCGGCGCGAAAATGAGGCTCTGCCTATGATTAGGGAAAGCCCCTAGAGAATAAGGTGTCTAAAACAGTGCCTGCCGATATTATTTAACAAAAATACCCAGATTAAATGATTCCTCAAGGCTAAATATGTGTAATATATGAATCGATTTAGCCCAGAAAATGTCTACAGTCTTAATAAGCCCATGTGAAGCCCTTATTTACTGTCTGAATAAAAATGGCTTACCGGATCCCATAGGGAAAATGACAGCTTCCAGCATTACATCGTCTTGTTAGAATGTGTCATACCTCAAGCAGCAAAAGACTGCTCACTGTTCCCCCAACTGAAGTTAATTCCTCTCAACAGTCCTGTGTGGAACAGCCATGGATTTTAGTAACGGTTGCTAAAATCATTTTCCTCATACAAACAGAAATCTTCATCTCTTTTCTGTTTCAGAGTAAATAGTACATACCAGCACTATTTTAAAATAACAAACTCTTGATTGAATAATAAAAACTACAGTTAAACACTAAAAAACTCTAAGCCATCTCCGTGGAGATGTTGCCTGTACAACGGCAAAGAGAATGACTGGGGTAGGCGGAGCCTAGGAGGGATCATGTGACCAGCTTTGCTGGGCTCTTTGCCATTTCCTGTTGGGGAAGAGAATATCCCACAAGTAAGGATGACGCCGTGGACCGGACACACCTATGTTGGAGAAACCAGGTTTAGTACGCAAAACCACCTTATCTGCATGGAACACCAGATAAGGAGGAGAACACTGCAGAGCAGATAATTCTGAAACTCTTCTAGCAGAAGAAATTGCAACCAAAAACAAAACTTTCCAAGATAATAACTTAATATCAACGGAATGTAAGGGTTCAAACGGAACCCCCTGAAGAACTGAAAGAACTAAATTGAGACTCCAAGGAGGAGTCAAAGGTTTGTAAACAGGCTTGATTCTAACCAGAGCCTGAACAAAGGCTTGAACAGCTGCCAGCTTTTTGTGAAGTAACACAGACAAGGCAGAAATCTGTCCCTTCAAAGAACTTGCAGATAATCCTTTCTCCAAACCTTCCTGAAGAAAGGATAGAATCTTAGGAATTTTTATCTTGTCCCAAGGGAATCCTTTAGATTCACACCAACAGATATATTTTTTCCATATTTTGTGGTAGATTTTTCTAGTTACAGGCTTTCTGGCCTGAACAAGAGTATCAATGACAGAATCTGAGAACCCTCGCTTTGATAAGATCAAGCGTTCAATCTCCAAGCAGTCAGTTGGAGTGAGACCAGATTCGGGTGTTCGAACGGACCTTGAACAAGAAGGTCTCGTCTCAAAGGTAGCTTCCATGGTGGAGCCGATGACATATTCACCAGGTCTGCATACCAAGTCCTGCGTGGCCACGCAGGAGCTATCAAGATCACCGATGCCCTCTCCTGATTGATCCTGGCTACCAGCCTGGGGATGAGAGGAAACGGCGGGAAAACATAAGCTAGTTTGAAGGTCCAAGGTGCTACTAGTGCATCTACTAGAGTCGCCTTGGGATCCCTGGATCTGGACCCGTAGCAAGGAACCTTGAAGTTCTGACGAGAGGCCATCAGATCCATGTCTGGAATGCCCCATAATTGAGTAATTTGGGCAAAGATTTCCGGATGGAGTTCCCACTCCCCCGGATGAAATGTCTGACGACTCAGAAAATCCGCTTCCCAATTTTCCACTCCTGGGATGTGGATTGCAGACAAGTGGCAGGAGTGAGTCTCCGCCCATTGAATGATTTTGGTCACTTCTTCCATCGCCAGGGAACTCCTTGTTCCCCCCTGATGGTTGATGTACGCAACAGTCGTCATGTTGTCTGATTGAAACCGTATGAATTTGGCCTTTGCTAGCTGAGGCCAAGCCTTGAGAGCATTGAATATCGCTCTCAGTTCCAGAATATTTATCGGGAGAAGAGATTCTTCCCGAGACCAAAGACCCTGAGCTTTCAGGGGTCCCCAGACCGCGCCCCAGCCCACCAGACTGGCGTCGGTCGTGACAATGACCCACTCTGGTCTGCGGAAGCTCATCCCCTGTGACAGGTTGTCCAGGGACAGCCACCAACGGAGTGAATCTCTGGTCCTCTGATCTACTTGTATCGTCGGAGACAAGTCTGTATAATCCCCATTCCACTGACTGAGCATGCACAGTTGTAATGGTCTTAGATGAATTCGCGCAAAAGGAACTATGTCCATTGCCGCTACCATCAAACCTATTACTTCCATGCACTGCGCTATGGAAGGAAGAGGAACAGAATGAAGTATTTGACAAGAGTTTAGAAGTTTTGATTTTCTGGCCTCTGTCAGAAAAATCCTCATTTCTAAGGAGTCTATTATTGTTCCCAAGAAGGGAACCCTTGTTGACGGAGATAGAGAACTTTTTTCTACGTTCACTTTCCACCCGTGAGATCTGAGAAAGGCCAGGACAATGTCCGTGTGAGCCTTTGCTTGTGGAAGGGACGACGCTTGAATCAGTATATCGTCCAAGTAAGGTACTACTGCAATGCCCCTTGGTCTTAGCACCGCTAGAAGGGACCCTAGTACCTTTGTGAAAATTCTTGGAGCAGTGGCTAATCCGAACGGAAGTGCCACAAACTGGTAATGCTTGTCCAGAAATGCGAACCTTAGGAACCGATGATGTTCCTTGTGGATAGGAATATGTAGATACGCATCCTTTAAATCCACCGTGGTCATGAATTGACCTTCCTGGATGGAAGGAAGAATTGTTCGAATGGTTTCCATTTTGAACGATGGAACCTTGAGAAACTTGTTTAGGATCTTGAGATCTAAGATTGGTCTGAATGTTCCCTCTTTTTTGGGAACTACGAACAGATTGGAGTAGAACCCCATCCCTTGTTCTCCTAATGGAACAGGATGAATCACTCCCATTTTTAACAGGTCTTCTACACAATGTAAGAATGCCTGTTTTTTTATGTGGTCTGAAGACAATTGAGACCTGTGGAACCTCCCCCTTGGGGGAAGCCCCTTGAATTCCAGAAGATAACCTTGGGAGACTATTTCTAGCGCCCAAGGATCCAGAACATCTCTTGCCCAAGCCTGAGCGAAGAGAGAGAGTCTGCCCCCCACCAGATCCGGTCCCGGATCGGGGGCCAACATCTCATGCTGTCTTGGTAGCAGTGGCAGGTTTCTTGGCCTGCTTACCTTTGTTCCAGCCTTGCATTGGCCTCCAGGCTGGCTTGGCTTGAGAAGTATTACCCTCTTGCTTAGAGGACGTAGCACTTGGGGCTGGTCCGTTTCTGCGAAAGGGACGAAAATTAGGTTTATTTTTGGCCTTGAAAGACCTATCCTGAGGAAGGGCGTGGCCCTTGCCCCCAGTGATATCAGAAATAATCTCTTTCAAGTCAGGGCCAAACAGCGTTTTCCCCTTGAAAGGAATGTTAAGCAATTTGTTCTTGGAAGACGAATCCGCTGACCAAGATTTTAGCCAAAGCGCTCTGCGCGCCACAATAGCAAACCCAGAATTTTTCGCCGCTAATCTAGCCAATTGCAAAGTGGCGTCTAGGGTGAAAGAGTTAGCCAATTTGAGAGCATGAATTCTGTCCAAAATCTCCTCATAAGAAGAATCTTTATTGAGCGCCTTTTCTAGTTCATCGAACCAGAAACACGCTGCTGTAGTGACAGGAACAATGCATGAAATTGGTTGTAGAAGGTAACCTTGCTGAACAAACATCTTTTTAAGCAAACCCTCTAATTTTTTATCCATAGGATCTTTGAAAGCACAACTATCTTCTATGGGTATAGTGGTGCGTTTGTTTAGAGTAGAAACCGCCCCCTCGACCTTGGGGACTGTCTGCCATAAGTCCTTTCTGGGGTCGACCATAGGAAACAATTTCTTAAATATAGGGGGAGGGACGAAAGGTATGCCGGGCCTTTCCCATTCTTTGTTTACAATGTCCGCCACCCGCTTGGGTATAGGAAAAGCTTCGGGGGGCCCCGGGACCTCTAGGAACTTGTCCATTTTACATAATTTCTCTGGAATGACCAAATTCTCACAATCATCTAGAGTAGATAACACCTCCTTAAGCAGGGCGCGGAGATGTTCCAATTTAAATTTGAATGTAATCACATCAGGTTCAGCTTGTTGAGAAATTTTCCCTGAATCTGAAATTTCTCCCTTAGACAAAACCTCCCTGGCCCCCTCAGACTGGTGTAGGGGCACTTCAGAACCAATATCATCAGCGTCCTCATGCTCTTCAGTATTGTCTAAAACAGAGCAGTCGCGCTTTCGCTGATAAGTGGGCATTTTGGCTAAAATGTTTTTGATAGAATTATCCATTACAGCCGTTAATTGTTGCATAGTAAGGAGTATTGGCGCACTAGATGTACTAGGGGCCTCCTGAGTGGGCAAGACTGGCGTAGACGAAGGAGGGGATGATGCAGTACCATGCTTACTCCCCTCACTTGAGGAATCATCTTGGGCATCATTTTCTCTAAATTTTGTGTCACATAAATCACATCTATTTAAATGAGAAGGAACCTTGGCTTCCCCACATACAGAACACAGTCTATCTGGTAGTTCAGACATGTTAAACAGGCATAAACTTGATAACAAAGTACAAAAAACGTTTTAAAATAAAACCGTTACTGTCACTTTAAATTTTAAACTGAACACACTTTATTACTGCAAATGTGAAAAAGTATGAAGGAATTGTTCAAAATTCACCAAAATTTCACCACAGTGTCTTAAAGCCTTAAAAGTATTGCACACCAAATTTGAAAGCTTTAACTCTTAAAATAACGGAACCGGAGCCGTTTTTATATTTAACCCCTTTACAGTCCCTGGTATCTGCTTTGCTGAGACCCAACCAAGCCCAAAGGGGAATACGATACCAAATGACGCCTTCAGAAAGTCTTTTCTATGTATCAGAGCTCCTCACACATGCATCTGCATGTCATGCTTCCCAAAAACAAGTGCGCAATAGAGGCGCGAAAATGAGGCTCTGCCTATGATTAGGGAAAGCCCCTAGAGAATAAGGTGTCCAATACAGTGCCTGCCGGTTATTTTACATAATTCCCAAGAATAAAATAATTCCTCAAAGCTATGAAGTATAAAATATGCTTATATATCAATCGTTTTAGCCCAGAAAATGTCTACAGTCTTAAAAGCCCTTGTGAAGCCCTTTTTTTCTTATGTAATAAAAATGGCTTACCGGATCCCATAGGGAAAATGACAGCTTCCAGCATTACATCGTCTTGTTAGAAATGTGTCATACCTCAAGCAGCAAAAGTCTGCTCACTGTTTCCCCCAACTGAAGTTAATTCCTCTCAACAGTCCTGTGTGGAAACAGCCATCGATTTTAGTAACGGTTGCTAAAATCATTTTCCTCTTACAAACAGAAATCTTCATCTCTTTTCTGTTTCAGAGTAAATAGTACATACCAGCACTATTTTAAAATAACAAACTCTTGATTGAATAATAAAAACTACAGTTGAACACCAAAAAACTCTAAGCCATCTCCGTGGAGATGTTGCCTGTAGAACGGCAAAGAGAATGACTGGGGAAGGCGGAGCCTAGGAGGGATCATGTGACCAGCTTTGCTGGGCTCTTTGCCATTTCCTGTTGGGGAAGAGAATATCCCATAAGTAAGGATGACGCCGTGGACCGGACACACCTATGTTGGAGAAAGGTGAATTTAATACATATATATATATTTTTTTTTTTACATGTCTGCAAAAGGAGGTACCCTGTGCCCACAGTCTGTGAGATGGTCTGACCCCCTTATTACTGTATATATATATATATATATATATATATATATATATATATATATATATATATATATATATATATAGTGACACTATTTAACACCCCAGTACTGTATATAGTAAGTTAGTGACACAGTCTGTAATCTGCCGGTGAGATGGTTGGCCTGATCCTACCCGCCCCAGTACTTTATAAAGTGACCACAGTAGTCAGTGACATGGTCCACCCCCCCTATACTGTATATAATGGTACTGTATAGTGACACTGTTTACCCCCTGCCCCCCCCCCCATGCTGTAGTAACAAGGTCTGTAATTTGCTGGTTCCACAAACATACACACATACATGCATAAATACACACAAAGTCACATACATACATACACACACACACACACACACACCATACACACACACACATAAACACCAATGGGTAAAACAGAAACACTAACCCCTGTAGTCATGTCACACTCACATGATATCAGTGCAGGCAGTGGTAGGTTAACGTTTTTTCATCCCATCTCCCTAATCCTTCCTTATCCTTAACCCTTTACTAATCTTCCAACCCCTCAACTATATCTGAACTCTTAAATAAAAAAAACCCACAAGTATAATCTCAATAGCGTTCAAAAACTAAAAAGTACACCAAGAAGTACACCTGCACTACATAATCTCAACATATATATCTTGCAGCAACCATTTCTTTTTGTTTTTAAACAAAAACACCCCACAAATACACTTATCCCCTCAAAGGGCAGGCTTTCTTCCTGCATAAAACAATGTCCCTTTAACAAAATCATGGCAAAAAGATTGAATATAGACACCAAAGGAAAATGGTATGTGTATCTTTGAGCATTGATTGCTTTTGGATCAGAAACATACTCACACAGAAATCTTAATATTGTTTTTTATTTTTGCTGTCAGCAGAGATTTGATTTACTTTTCTATATGGGTACTTTAGTTTTTTTAGTTTAATCCTCCATATTCAGATCTAATACCACCGGCAGCATCTTTCTCATCTCTGAGGAAATGTGCAACACTCTATTGTGGAAATAAGAAGCTATTGTTTTCCTATGTATCTCTTGTTATCCTATTCACGTTTCATTATTCACTGTCTGAAGAAAGCTCATTCTACGACTAAGAGTGTCTGCAAAAAAGTTGCATCGGTCAACATCTTTGCATTTATCTGAAGACAAGTTAATCTTCCTTCAGATTACAGAAAAAAATGTCCCTTTCCGATCTGTCAGCTATACAACGGCTTGCAAATCTGGAGTTTTGTCAACAATGGTTTTCATCCAGAATGGATATGCTCTTGTTATAGGAGGTCAGCTCTTTCATAAGCTGGGCAAAATGGTAACAACCTATAAGTTAGCTATTTTGTCACCCTAACTTGAATTGTTAAAGTATAACTGTACTAAATGCACTGGATAATATTGCAGGCAATGCAGATAGGGTTTCCTAAAATTCCTATCCATTGACCAAATTCCAATTCACTAGAAGAGCAGTGAGAAAAACATAATTTATGTAAGAACTTACCTGATAAATTCATTTCTTTCATATTAGCAAGAGTCCATGAGTTAGTGACGTATGGGATATACATTCCTACCAGGAGGGGCAAAGTTTCCCAAACCTCAAAATGCCTATAAATACACCCCTCACCACACCCACAATTCAGTTTAACGAATAGCCAAGAAGTGGGGTGATAAGAAAAAAAGTGCGAAAGCATATAAATAAGGAATTGGAATAATTGTGCTTTATACAAAAAAATCATAACCACCACAAAAAAAGGGTGGGCCTCAAGGACTCTTGCTAATATGAAAGAAATGAATTTATCAGGTAAGTTCTTACATAAATTATGTTTTCTTTCATGTAATTAGCAAGAGTCCATGAGCTAGTGACGTATGGGATAATAAATACCCAAGATGTGGAACTTCCACGCAAGAGTCACTAGAGAGGGAGGGATAAAATAAAGACAGCCAATTCCGCTGAACAAATAATCCACACCCCAAAATAAAGTTTTAATCTTATAATGAAAAAAACTGAAATTATAAGCAGAAGAATCAAACTGAAACAGCTGCCTGAAGTACTTTTCTACCAAAAACTGCTTCAGAAGAAGAAAACACATCAAAATGGTAGAATTTAGTAAAAGTATGCAAAGAAGACCAAGTGGCTGCTTTGCAAATCTGATCAACCGAAGCTTCATTCCTAAACGCCCAGGAAGTAGAAACTGACCTAGTAGAATGAGCTGTAATCCTTTGAGGCAGAGTTTTACCCGACTCGACATAAGCATGATGAATCAAAGATTTTAACCAAGATGCCAAAGAAATGGCAGAGGCCTTCTGACCTTTCCTGGAACCGGAAAAGATAACAAATAGACTAGAAGTCTTTCAGAAATCTTTAGTAGCTTCAACATAATATTTCAAAGCTCTAACTACATCCAAAGAATGCAATGATCTCTCCTTAGAATTCTTAGGATTAGGACACAATGAAGGAACCACAATTTCTCTACTAATGTTGTTAGAGTTCACAACTTTAGGTAAAAATGTAAATGAAGTCCGCAACACAGCCTTATCCTGATGAAAAATCAGAAAGGGAGATTCACAAGAAAGAGCAGATAACTCTGAAACTCTTCTAGCAGAAGAGATAGCCAAAAGGAACAGAACTTTCCAAGAAAGTAATTTAATGTCCAGAGAATGCATAGGTTCAAACGGAGGAGCTTGTAAAGCCCCCAGAACCAAATTCAAACTCCAAGGAGGAGAGATTGACTTAATGACAGGTTTTATACGAACCAAAGCCTGTACAAAACAATGAATATCAGAAAGATTAGCAATCTTTCTGCGAAACAACACAGAAAGAGCAGAAATTTGTCCTTTCAAAGAACTTGCAGACAAACCTTTATCCAGACCATCCTGAAGAAATTGTAAAATTCTAGGAATTCTAAAAGAATGCCAGGAAAATTGATGAGAAGAGCACCAAGAAATGTAAGTCTTCCAGACTCGATAATATATCTTTCTAGACACAGATTTACGAGCCTGTAACATAGTATTAATTACGAAGTCAGAGAAACCTCTATGACTGAGAATCAAGCGTTCAATCTCCATACCTTCAAATTTAATGATTTGAGATCCTGATGGAAAAAAGGACCTTGAGATAGAAGGTCTGGTCTTAACGGAAGAGTCCAAGGTTGGCAAGTAGCCATCCGAACAAGATCCGCATACCAAAACCTGTGAGGCCATGCTGGAGCCATTTAGCAGAACAAATGAACGCTCTTTTAGAATCTTGGAGATCACTCTTGGAAGAAGAACCAGAGGTGGAAAGATATAGGCAGGATGATACTTCCAAGGAAGTGACAATGCATCCACTGCCTCCGCCTGAGGATCCCTGGATCTGGACAGATACCTGGGAAGTTTCTTGTTTAGATGAGAGGCCATCAGATCTATTTCTGGAAGACCCCAGATTTGAACAATCTGAAGAAACACCTCTGGGTGAAGAGACCATTCGCCCGGATGTAACGTCTGGCGACTGAGATAATCCACTTCCCAATTGTCTATACCTGGGATGTGAACCGCAGGAATTAAACAGGAGATGGATTCCGCCCAAGCAAGTATCCGAGATACTTCTTTAATAGCCAGAGGACTGTGAGTCCCCCCCTTGATGATTGACATATGCCACGGTTGTGACATTGTCCGTCTGAAAACAAATGAACGATTCTCTCTTCAGAAGAGGCCACGACTGAAGAGCTCTGAAAATCGCACGGAGTTCCAAAATGTTGATGGGTAATCTCACCTCCTGAGATTCCCAAACACCCTGCGCTGTCAGAGACCCCCATACAGCTCCCCAACCTGTCAGACTCGCATCTGTTGAGATCACAGTCCAGGTTGGAAGAACAAAAGAACCCCTTGAACTAAACGATGGTGATCTGTCCACCACGTCAGAGAGTGTCGAACAATCGGATTTAAAGATATTAACTGTGATATCTTTGTATAATCCCTGCACCACTGGTTCAGCATACAAAGCTGAAGAGGTCGCATGTGAAAACGAGCAAAGGGGATCGCGTCCGATGCAGCAGTCATAAGACCTAGAATTTCCATGCATAAGGCTACCGAAGGGAATGATTGAGACTGAAGGTTTCGACAAGCTGAAAACAATTTCAGACGTCTCTTGTCCGTCAGAGACAAAGTCATGGACACTGAATCTATTTGGAAACCTAAAAAGGTTACCCTTGTCTGAGGAATCAATGAACTCTTTGGTAAATTGATCCTCCAACCATGTTCTTGAACAAATGACACAAGTCGATTCGTATGAAATTCTGCTAAATGTGAAGACTGAGCAAGTACCAAGATATCGTCCAAATAAGGAAATACTACAATACCCTGTTCTCTGATTACAGATAGCAGGGCACCGAGAACCTTTGAAAAAATCCTTGGAGCTGTTGCTAGGCCGAACGGCAGAGCCACAAATTGGTAATGCTTGTCTAGAAAAGAGAATCTCAGAAACTGATAGTGATCTGGATGAATTGGAATATGCAGATATGCATCCTGTAAATCTATTGTGGACATATAATGCCCTTGCTGAACAAAAGGCAGAATAGTCCTTATAGTTACCATTTTGAATGTTGGTATCCTTACATAACGATTCAATATTTTAAATCCAGAACTGGTCTGAAGGAATTCTCCTTCTTTGGTACAATGAATAGATTGGAGTAAAACCCCAGACCCTGTTCCAGAACTGGAACTGGCACAATTACTCCAGCCAACTCTAGATCTGAAACACATTTCAGAAATGCCTAAGCCTTCACTGGATTTATTGGAATGCGAGAAAAAAAAATCTTCTTGCAGGAGGCCTTACCTTGAAACCTATTCTGTACCCTTGTGAAACAATGTTCTGAATCCAAAGACTGTGAATCGAATTGATCCAAATTTCTTTGAAAAATCGTAATCTGCCCCCTACCAGCTGTGCTGGAATGAGGGCCGCACCTTCATGTGGACTTGGGAGCTGGCTTTTGCTTTCTAAAAGGCTTGGATTTATTCCAGACTGGAGATGGTTTCCAAACAGAAACTGTTCCTTTAGGGGAAGGATCAGGCTTCTGTTCCTTATTCTGACGAAAGGAACGAAAACGATTAGCAGCCCTATATTTACCTTTAGATTTTTTATCCTGAGGTAAAAAAGTTCCTTTCCCCCCAGTAACAGTTGAAATAATAGAATCCAACTGGGAACCAAACAATTTATTACCTTGAAAAGAAAGGGAAAGCAAGTTGACTTAGAAGACATATCTGCATTCCAAGTTTTAAGCCATAAAGCACTTCTAGCTAAAATAGCTAAAGACATATACCTGACATCAACTCTAATGATATCAAAGATGGCATCACAAATAAAGTTATTAGCATGTTGAAGAAGTTTAACAATGCTATGAGTATTATGATCTGACACTTGTTGTGCCAAAGCCTCCAACCAAAAAGTGGAAGCTGCCGCAACATCAGCCAAAGAAATAGCAGGCCTAAGAAGATTACCTGAACATAAATAAGCTTTCCTTAGAAAGGAATCAATTTTCCTATCTAAAGGATCCTTAAAGGAAGTACTATCTGCCGTAGGAATAGTAGTACGTTTAGCGAGAGTAGAGATAGCCCCATCAACTTTAGGGATTTTGTCCCAAAACTCTAATCTGTCAGATGGCACAGGATACAATTTCTTAAACCTTTTAGAAGGAGTAAATTCCATTCCAATTCCAGATTATTCCATTCCCTAGAAATTACTTCAGAAATAGCATCAGGGACAGGAAATACTTCCGAAATAACTGTAGGAGGTTTAAAAACCGAATTTAAACGCTTAGTAGATTTAGTATCAAGAGGACTAGATTCCTCCATCTCTAATGCGATTAAAACTTCTTTAAGTAAAGAACGAATAAATTCCATTTTAAATAAATATGAAGATTTATCAGTGTCAATATCTGAGACAGAATCCTCTGAACCAGAAAAATCATCATCAGAAACAGACAAATCAGAATGATGATGTTCATTTAAAAATTCATCTGAGAAATGTGTTTTAAAAGACCTTTTACGTTTACTGGAAAGAGGAATAACAGACATAGCCTTTCTAATAGATTTAGAAACAAAATCTCTTATATTAACAGGAACATCCTGAGTATTAGATGTTGATGGAACAGCAACAGGTAATGGTATATTACTAATGGAAAACATAATTTATGCTTACCAGATAAATTTATTTCTCTTGTAGTGTGTTCAGTCCACGGGTCATCCATTACTTATGGGATATATTCTCCTTCCCAACAAGCTGCAAGAGGATCACCTAAGCAGAGCTGCTATATAGCTCCTCCCCTCACATGTCATATCCAGTCATTCGACCGAAACAAGACGAGAAAGGAGAAACTATAAGGTGCAGTGGTGACTGGAGTTATAATTTTAAAATTTAGAACCTGCCTTAAAAAGACAGGGCGGCCGTGGACTGAACACACTACAAGAGAAATAAATTTATCAGGTAAGCATAAATTATGTTTTCTCTTGTTAAGTGTGTTCAGTCCACGGGTCATCCATTACTTATGGGATACCCATACCAAAGCTAAGTACACGGATGATGGGAGGGACAAAGCAGGAACATTAAACAGAAGGAACCACTGCCTGTAGAACCTTTCTCCCAAAACCAGCCTCCGAAGAAGCGAAAGTGTCAAATTTGTAAAATTTGGAAAAAGTATGAAGTGAAGACCAAGTTGCAGCCTTGCAAATCTGTTCAACAGAGGCCTCATTCTTAAAGGCCCAGGTGGAAGCCACAGCTCTAGTGGAATGAGCTGTAATTCTTTCAGGAGGCTGCTGTCCAGCAGTCTCATAGGCTAAACGTATTATGCTACGAAGCCAAAAAGAGAGAGAGGTAGCCGAAGCCTTTTGACCTCTCCTCTGTCCAGAGTAAACGACAAACAGAGAAGAAGTTTGTCTAAAATCTTTAGTTGCCTGTAAGTAGAACTTCAGAGCACGGACCACGTCTAGATTATGCAAAAGACGTTCCTTCTTTGAAGAAGGATTAGGACATAATGATGGAACAACAATCTCTTGATTGATATTCCTGTTAGAAACAACCTTAGGTAAAAACCCAGGTTTAGTACGCAGTACTACCTTGTCTGAATGAAAGATCAGATAAGGAGAATCACAATGTAAGGCAGATAACTCAGAGACTCTTCGAGCCGAGGAAATAGCCATCAAAAACAAAACTTTCCAAGATAAAAGCTTAATATCAATGGAATGAAGGGGTTCAAACGGAACACCCTGAAGAACTTTAAGAACCAAGTTTAAGCTCCACGGAGGAGCAACAGCTTTAAACACAGGCTTAATTCTAGCCAAAGCCTGACAAAAGGCCTGGACGTCTGGATTCTCTGCCAGACGTTTGTGTAAAAGAATAGACAGAGCTGAAATCTGTCCCTTTAGCGAACTAGCGGACAAACCTTTTTCTAAACCATCTTGTAGAAAAGCCAATATCCTAGGAATCCTAACCTTACTCCATGTGTAACTCTTGGATTCGCACCAATATAAATATTTACGCCATATCTTATGGTAAATTTTTCTGGTCACAGGTTTCCGAGCCTGTATTAATGTATCAATAACCGAATCCGAAAGCCCCCGCTTAGATAGAATCAAGCGTTCAATTTCCAGGCAGTCAGCCTCAGAGAAATTAGGTTTGGATGGTTGAAAGGATCCTGAATTAGAAGGTCCTGCCTCAGAGGAAGAGACCATGGTGGACAGGACGACATGCCCACTAGGTCTGCATACCAGGTCCTGCGTGGCCACGCAGGCGCTATCAGAATTACCGATGCCCTCTCCTGTTTGATCCTGGCAATCAGTCGAGGTAGCAACGGAAATGGTGGAAACACATAAGCTATGTTGAAAACCCAAGGGGCTGCTAATGCATCCACCAGCACCGCTCCCGGGTCCCTGGACCTGGATCCGTAACAAGGAAGCTTCGCGTTCTGGCGAGATGCCATGAGATCCAGATCCGGTTTGCCCCAACGACGAATCAGTTGAGCAAATACCTCCGGGTGAAGTTCCCACTCTCCCGGATGAAAAGTCTGGCGACTTAGGAAATCCGCCTCCCAGTTCTCTACGCCTGGGATGTAAATCGCTGACAGGTGGCAAGAGTGAGACTCTGCCCAGCGAATTATCTTCGAGACTTCTAACATCGCTAGGGAACTCCTGGTTCCCCCTTGATGATTGATGTAAGCCACAGTCGTGATATTGTCCGACTGAAACCTGATGAACCTCAGTCTTGCTAACTGAGGCCAAGCTAGAAGAGCATTGAATATTGCTCTTAATTCTAGAATGTTTATTGGAAGGAGTTTCTCCTCCTGAGTCCACGAACCCTGAGCCTTCAGGGAATTCCAGACTGCTCCCCAGCCTAGAAGGCTGGCATCCGTTGTTACAATCGTCCAATCTGGTCTGCGAAAGGTCATTCCTTTGGACAGATGAACCGGTGACAACCACCAGAGAAGAGAATCTCTGGTCTCCTGGTCCAGATTTAGCAAAGGGGACAGATCTGAGTAATCCCCGTTCCATTGACTGAGCATGCATAGTTGCAGCGGTCTGAGATGCAGGCGCGCAAATGGCACTATGTCCATTGCCGCGACCATTAAGCCGATTACTTCCATGCACTGAGCTACTGATGGGCTTGGAATGGAATGAAGGACACGGCAAGCATTGAGAATCTTTGATAACCTGGACTCCGTCAGGTAAATCTTCATCTCTACAGAATCTATAAGAGTCCCTAGAAAAGGAACCCTTGTGAGTGGTAACAGAGAACTCTTTTCCACGTTCACTTTCCACCCATGCGACCTCAGAAATGCAAGAACTATTTCTGTATGAGACTTTGCATTCTGAAAACATGACGCTTGTATCAGAATGTCGTCTAGGTACGGAGCCACCGCTATGCCTCGTGGTCTTAGTACCGCCAGAAGTGAGCCCAGAACCTCCGTAAAAATTCTCGGGGCCGTGGCTAACCCGAAGGGAAGAGCCACAAACTGGTAGTGCCTGTCTAGAAAGGCAAACCTTAGGTACCGATAATGATCTTTGTGAATCGGTATGTATAGGTAAGCATCCTTTAAGTCCACTGTGGTCATATATTGACCCTCTTGGATCATGGGTAGGATGGTTCGAATGGTTTCCATCTTGAACGATGGTACCCTTAGGAATTTGTTTAAGATCTTTAAGTCCAAGATTGGTCTGAAGGTTCCCTCTTTTTTGGGAACCACAAATAGATTTGAGTAAAATCCTTGTCCCTGTTCCGATCGCGGAACTGAGTGGATCACTCCCATGATTAAGAGGTCTTTTACACATTGTAGAAATGCCTCTCTCTTTACTAGGTTTGTTGATAACCTCGAAAGATGGAACCTCCCTTGTGGAGGAGAGGTTTTGAAATCCAGAAGGTATCCCTGAGATATAATCTTCAACGTCCAGGGATCCTGCACATCTCTTGCCCAAGCCTGGGCGAAGAGAGAAAGTCTGCCCCCCACTAAATCCGTCTCCGGATAGGAAGTTGATGCTGCTCCTGCCTTGAAGTTACGAAAGGCACGAAAATTAGACTGTTTGGCCTTTGGTTTGGCGTGGCCCTTACCTCCCGTAATGTCAGCAATAATTTCCTTCAAGCCGGGCCCGAATAAGGTCTGCCCTTTGAAAGGAATGTTAAGTAGCTTAGACTTGGAAGTTACATCCGCTGACCAGGATTTAAGCCAGAGCGCTCTGCGCGCCTGTATGGCGAATCCGGAATTTTTAGCCGTAAGTTTGGTTAGATGTACTACGGCATCTGAAACAAACGCATTAGCTTGCTTAAGGGTTCTAACTTTGCTCAAAGCCTCATCCAATGGCTCTGTGCGAATCGCCTCTTCCAGAGACTCAAACCAGAATGCCGCTGCAGCCGTGACAGGCGCAATGCATGCAAGAGGCTGCAAAATAAAACCCTGTTGAACAAACATTTTCTTAAGATAACCCTCTAACTTTTTATCCATTGGATCTGAGAAAGCACAGCTATCCTCCACCGGGATAGTGGTACACTTGGCTAAAGTAGAAACTGCTCCCTCCACCTTAGGGACCGTCTGCCATAAGTCTCGTGTGGTGGCGTCTATAGGAAACATTTTTCTGAATATCGGGGGAGGGGAAAAAGGCACACCGGGTCTATCCCACTCCTTACTAATAATTTCTGTAAGTCTTTTTGGTATAGGAAAGACCTCAGTACACACCGGTACCGCATAGTATCTATCCAACCTACACAATTTCTCTGGGATTGCCACCGTGTCGCAATCATTCAGAGCCGCTAATACCTCCCCTAGTAACACACGGAGGTTCTCAAGCTTAAATTTAAAATTTGAAATTTCTGAATCCGGTCTCCCCGGATCAGAACCGTCACCGACAGAATGAAGCTCACCGTCCTCATGTTCCGCAAATTGTGACGCAGTATCAGACATGGCTCTCGTGTCATCAGCGCGCTCTGTCCTTAACCCAGAGCTATCGCGCTTGCCCCTCAATTCGGGCATATTATATAATACTTCTTTCATAACATTAGCCATATCATGTAAAGTGATTTGTAAGGGCCTAGATGTACTTGGCGTCTCAATCCTACGCATCTCCAGAGCGGGAGACGCAGGTACTGACACGTGAGGAGAGTTAGGCGGCATAACTTCCCCCTCGTTGTCTGGTGATAGTTTCTCTATCGGTACAGATTGACTTTTATTCAAAGCAATATCAATACAATTGGTACACTTCGTTCTATTGGGCTCCACATTGGCTTTTGAACATGATGAACAAACAGTTTCCTCTGAATCAGACATGTTTAAACAGACTTAGCAATGAAACTAGCAAGCTTGGAAATCACTTTCAATAAGTTTACAAGCAATATAAAAAACGCTGCAGCGCTTCAAAAATACAGATATAATTAAACAATCCTTAACAAGAAGTGTAATATTAGCAGAGGATTGCACCCATTAGCAAAAGGATGATTAACCCCTCAATACCCAAAACGGATAAAACGGATATCAATTAAGATTTAACGCTTTTAATCACAGTCAAGCACACTGTCACAGATCTGCTGTGACTGATTACCTCCCTCAAAAATGAATTTTGCAGACCCCTGAGCTCTCTAGAGACGTCCTGGATCAAGGAGGAAGAAGCAGGAAGACTGTGCTAGAATTATAACTGCGCAACAAGGCGCTAAAACAAGGTCCCTCCCACTCCTATCACAACAGTGGGAGCCCTGATATAACGGTTTCCATGCAGAAAATATATGTCAGCCATGTGGAAAAAAATCATGCCCAAAGAGATTTATTACCAAAGTACCTCACAAAAATGAATAACATGCCAGTAAACGTTTTATTAAAAAATAACATTTTCCAATGTCATGCAAAGTTATCACTAAGCCTGCTACCAGTCGCTACCACTGCAGATAAGGCTTAAGTATTATTTCAGTTTTAACAGTATTTTCTCAGTCAAATTCTAGTCCCTAGAAAATAACTTGACTGCGCATACATTTATCAGCCTGATACCAGTTGCCACTACTGCATTTAAGGCTGTACTTACATCATACGGTAACAGCAGTATTTTCTTAGTCAATTCCATTCCCAGAAAATAATGTACTGCACATACCTCACATGCTATTCCCAGTTTCTGAAGTTACCCCACTCCTCAGAATGTCGAGAACAGCCAGTGGATCTTAGTTACGCCTGCTAAGATCATAGAAAAAAAACGCAGGCAGTTTCTTCTTCCAAATACTGCCTGAGATAGAAAAACAGCACACTCCGGTGCCATTTAAAATAACAAACTTTTGATTGAAGAATAGTTAAGTAAAAACTCCAGCTCCTCTCGCGACCTCCTTCTTTGTTGAGGGTTGCAAGAGAATGACTCGATATGACATGTGAGGGGAGGAGCTATATAGCAGCTCTGCTTGGGTGATCCTCTTGCAACTTCCTGTTGGGAAGGAGAATATATCCCATAAGTAATGGATGACCCGTGGACTGAACACACTTAACAAGAGAAATACTATCTGCATTAGCAAGCTTATCATGACATTCATCACAAACTACAGCCGGAGGGACAGATACCACAAGTTTACAGCAGATACACTTAACTTTGGTGGAACCAGCATCAGGCAGCGTTTCTCCAGAAGTAGCTTCTGATCCTGGGTCAATCTGAGACATCTTGCAATATGTAAGAGAAAAAACAACATATAAAGCAAAATCTATCAAATTCCTTAAAAGGCAGTTTCAGGAATGGGAAAAAATGCCAATGAACAAGCCTCTAGCAACCAGAAGCAAATGAAAAATGAGACTTAAATAATGTGAGAAAAAAGGTGGAGACAAAAATGACGCACACATTTTTTGGCGCCAAAAAAGCCGCCCACATTATTGGCGCCCAAATGCTTTTGGCGCCAAGAATGACGCCACATTCGGTGACGCCATCATTTTTGGTGCAAAACGTCAAAAAAATGGCGAAAACAAGAACAACTTCCGGCGAAGTATGACGCCGGAAATGACAAAGAAATTTTTTTTTTTTGTGCCAAAAAAGTCAGCGCCAAGAATGACGCAATAAAATGAAGCATTTTCAGCCCCCGCGAGCCTAACAGCCCACAGGGAAAAAAGTCAATTTTTAAGGTAAGAAAAAATGTCTTAATTCATATGCATTATCCCAAATAATGAAACTGACTGTCTGAAATAAGGAATATTGATCATCCTGAATCAAGGCAAATAAATGTTTAAACACATATATTTAGAACTTTATATAAAAGTGCCCAACCATAGCTTAGAGTGTCACAAAAAATAAGGCTTACTTACCCCAGGACACTCATCTACATGTAGTAGAAAGCCAAACCAGTACTGAAACGAGAATCAGTAGAGGTAATGGTATATAAGAGTATATCGTCGATCTGAAAAGGGAGGTAAGAGATGAATCTCTACGACCGATAACAGAGAACCTATTAAATAGATCCCGTAGAAGGAGACCATTGAATTCAAATAGGCAATACTCTCTTCACATCCCTCTGACATTCACTGCACACTGAGAGGAAAACCGGGCTCCAGCCTGCTGCAAAGCGCATATCAACGTAGAATATAGCACAAACTTACTTCACCACCTCCATGGGAGGCAAAGTTTGTAAAACTGATTTGTGGGTGTGGTGAGGGGTGTATTTATAGGCATTTTGAGGTTTGGGAAACTTTGCCCCTCCTGGTAGGAATGTATATCCCATACGTCACTAGCTCATGGACTCTTGCTAATTACATGAAAGAAATACAGTATGCATGTTCAGGCGATTTTTGTTTAATTTTCAATGTCATTAAAATCCATTAGAAGTGTGTCTGCTTGAATTAGTAAAACTACCCTAGATAGGTATATGATATCCTAGAAAAAGCTAATTTATTAACAAAGCAACACGCTGTTAGAAACATGGTATTTGTCTATTAATCTTGGAATAATGCTTTAAAATGGGGCTTATTACATCCTGTGAACTAAGGTTTAATATAAATTTGGCAACTTCTGCCTTAGGCCCTAATGACCTGGAAGGCTGCAATATATTCAAAATGGATTTGATGCAATGTTGAGAAAGCATCTTTATTTGAAATGCAAGAATGTAAGTTTAGATGCCGGCCCATTTTTGGTGAACAACTTGGGTTGTTCTTGCTGATTGGTGGATAAATTCATCCACCAATAAAAAAAGTGCTGTCCAGAGTCCTGAAACAAAAAAGGAAGCTTAGATGCTTTCTTTTTAAAATAAAGATAGCAAGAGAACGAAGAAAAATTGATAATAGGAGTTAATTAGAAAGTTGCTTAAAATTGCATGCTCTATCTGAATCACAAAAGAAAAAAATTGGGTTCAGTGTCCCTTTAACCAGAAAAACAAGGAAGTGGATGAGGCTTCCTGCACCTCACGCTTCCCAGAAAAGACACAAACAAGGAAGAAGTTTGACAAAAACTCCTTTGTAGCCTGAAGAACTTCAAAGCCCGAACCATATCCAAGTTATGAAATAACCACTCCTTATTAGGATACAAGGAAGAAACCACAATCTCCTGATTGATGTTGTGATCTGAAACAACCATATGAAGAAAACCAAACCCAGAGAGAACAGCCTTAGCTACATGAAAAACTAGGTAAGGGACCTTCACATTGCAAGACAGCCATCTAAGAAAATCTGTGTGCTAAAGCAATAGCCAGTAGAAATAAAAAGGAACCTTCCAAGACAGAAAATCTTAATGCCAACTCTATGCATAAGCCCAAAAGGGGCCTTCTGCAAAACCTAGAACAAGATGTAAACTCCAAGGAGGAGCACTAGATCCAAACACAGGCCTGATCTAGTCAAAGTCTGAACAAGACTGGACATCTGGAAGCTCTGTGAGCCTCTCGAGTACTAAAACAGTTAGGGCCGAAATCTGTTCCCTAAGGGAGCAAACAGAAGGCCCTTCCCCAGAGCATCCTGGAGAAAAGATCTTGGAAAAACTGGCCTTATGCCAGGAGAAACCACGCTCAACATAACAGAAGAAGTAGGTCCTGCACCCCTTATAATAGATGCGACTATACCCCGGCTTATGAGATAAAACGAGAGTATCCACACCTTACAGAAAAATCTCTCTTGGATAAGACTAAGCGTTCAATTCCATACAGTCAGCCTCAGAGAGTCCAGAAAGCGATGAACACTAGAACCTTTCTCCAGCAGATCCCTGTAACAATGGTCTATGGAGATGAAGCCCCTAAACTGCGACACAACTTCAGATATAAACGGAGCAAACCGTCTCATTGACGTCTGCTCCTGCTAGGATCTACCATCCACAACAAAAAACAAAATGGTCGAAGAGAAGAAGGTTAAAAGAAAAACCTCTAAGGAGTGCTAGATGTCTAGCATATTCAGGATGAAAAGGACAGAGCCCCACCTGGGATCAAACCCACCTTCTGCTACAGAAGCGGTGGAGCTAACCTGACGCCTTGAAACCTGAACGGCTTCCCCATTCGACACAAACCGTCGAGCAGGGAAAGATTGTAGGGAACATCCGAACCTGAAGAGTACGCTTATAGAGAGTATCGCTAGCAATGAGCTGACGTGGCCTTTCGCCCACCACCAAACACAAGACCCCCCCAACTAGAAGGAGGAACTATCCATCTTCAGAAGAGGGTCTCCCTTGAGAGGTCCCAACTGGTACGAACCCAGAAGACCAAGTCGTCCAAGCAGAATGCTCGCTGAGGAACCAAGGAATGAATGGAAGGAAACTCCCAACCCCCGGACCTCTCTAGGACACTCTCTCCCCACGGACAAGGAAGTGGCAAGGACAAAACAGCCCCGGGAGAACTAAGAGAAAGAAATTCTCAGAACAGGGAGATCTAAAGGGAACATTGGGATCCGCTGGTATTCCATGTAAGTCTGTTAAGACAGAATCCCAACACCATGCCAAAATCACGGCCTAGGCTGTGTCTAACACTCTCCACCCCCGCATCAACAAAGACCAGAAAGGAACTGGAGGGCATAATCTGATGGAAATTCGCAAAATCTCAGGATTAAAAGAAAGCTGCCACAGCAGGATTCAACGCTAAGCCTTCAGCTTGCTAGGGAGGGTAGAGAAAAATCCCTGTCCTCAAGACAAAAACAGCATCCAAATCCAGCCTGGTGTCAACACCAGCAACTCAGGTCTAGATCCAACTCTGAGGATCGAAAAGACACAAGAATAGTCCCTAAAAGACTATTAGCAGGCAAAGGTTAGAAACCCAGGAAGGTAAGAAACCCAGAAAGCCGAGACCCGGGAACTACCATAAGAACTGGAAGCAGGATACTGCCACCTTAAACCCCAAATCCCAAGAAGGATCAGAACTAGGTTTACAGAAAGATACGGCTCCTAAGAACCGAATTTGCACAAAAGGGATGAAACAGAAAAAACATCCTTCGTCTAAGGAAGGGAGAACCTTACATTCTGCAGCGAAAATAGGAACTGATAAGCTCTGTTTAAATATCATAGAACCAAATTAGGACGGAAAGACCCTTCCCCTATTAGGGCATGTACCACCAGAGGAAGAAAATATCCCGTAGTGCGATAGATACCGGGACAATGACTCCAAAGGTTCCATGTCCTCTGACAATACAATTGCCCAGAAAGAAAGCCTAGTTCCGGTCTCTAGTACCCCTAGATCCATATGATCCAGAATCAAGCACCCAACCCAGATAATACCTAAACAGGTATAGCCTGTCAACTAGACTAGATGGGCCTGCTGTACCTGGAAAAAAACCCTTCTCCTAAGTAGAAATAAGGAATAGACCTAACTAGTATCCACAACAGGTCCTGCCTGTCATCTAGGATACAAAGTAACTTCCGGAACACACCCAGGCTAAAGAGAAACCTCTTAAGTTCCAGCAAAGCTAGAACAACTGAGTAATCAAATTAAAGAAAATAAGCTCTGAGGCTTGAAAATTCCTCAAAAATATCGGGGGAACTATCACCCCGAGCAGAAATCTAAAAGCTTCCACCGGAAGTCATCAACAATCTCGAACATCAAAGTCGATAGTATCAAAAATCCCATGTGATGAAACGTCTTTCTAGGAAGAGTTTCTAAAACAATCCAGAGCTCAAAACAAAAAACTATCCGGAACGAAATAGTAAAGAAAAAGGTCAAGCTCCCACAGTGAAAAGCAGAAAAGGAGTGTGTAAACAAAAACAGGTCCTGCCTGTCAAACGACAACTCCCCATAGAGCTCGGAACTGGGATTCTAAATAAACGATTAAAACAAAAGTAAGACAAGATGACAAGGAATCACCATCCTCCACTCGTCTTAGTTAAGATCATTATCTGATTTAGAGAACAGAGATTCAACTGACACTGGAAACCTCTAACATCGCCAAAACATCTCTCAGAAGTAAACGCAGGCGTGCCAATCAAAATCTAAATGCTAAGCCCTCCGCAGTCAGAGGACCCAAGTCAGCAGACTCCGACCCTGGAGGTTCTCCCTCTGTAGCCTCAAAAGGAACCAAATCACCAGAGGACTGATCGGATACCAATTGTCCTTGGGCAGGAGATCCCGGACTAACCCCTCGCTTACGCGTAGCAGGAATAGGTAATCTCGCTAAGGCCGTAGAGATGGCCATGCGGAACTGCGTAGTAACCTCTGGTGGAAACAAACCCCTTACAGGCGAAGGAGGATCGGAACTCGGGAAAACTGCATATGCAGGAACAGAATCAAGGGAACACACCTCACTGGACGAAGAGTCCTCAGAGGCAGATAGCTCACTGGACTCTAACATCTCAACATTGGTTGATGAGAACACTCTATAGCGGCATATGGAACATAATTGAGTGGGCTGGATTACCCGGGCCATCTCACAATATACACAGGTATCAAATTCTGTATCGGATGGATCACCCTCTAAATTATCAGAATCCTCCATAACTCTTCTATATCAAATTATAGAAAGGAAAAACAACTGGCACCTTATACCCCCAATTGCTGGGGCACTCACCACCTCCTATGACCCAGACAGACAGAGAAGAAGCACCTCTCTGCAGACATCCGGACAGGAATCAGAAGCAGTGAAAAAAAGTGACCATTCCCTGTCACATGGTGCTCATGCAGGCCCTCCCCTGCTAAGGAAAAGGCGCGCCAGCTTAATATAAAGAAACTGCGCAGCTCTCAAAATGAAAATAACCTGTACGTTCCGTATAAGCCTTAAGAGCCCAAATGTTTTTACACACAAGCAGTCAAAATAACATAACAAATATGATTAAAAAGCTGCACTGCTGGGGGCGGAGCTAGCCACTGAAGAGAAGAGACGCACATTTCATGAGCTCCTGAAAAATAATTTAATTTGGGGGTAAAAATAATAGATTTCAGCTAAGTATCGGATATAAGACTTCACTTGGGCAGAGCAATCTGTATAAAAACCCATTTTTTTACTCAGAGACTCAGTACTTACTATGGCATGAGAGGGCCGTGACTGTCGACCCTACAGACACAGCCTGCTTTGTGTGGAACTCAACATTAAGCATTCAATTATGGAGGACTTCTATCGACAGGTCTTAGTGCTGCTTGACAACTTTGCAGGGAAGATACACAACAACCTAGATAACCTGCACCTTGCGAGCAATTTTGAGATTATAAAGGAAACTGATGCGCTATGTACAATGGTGACTACCTTGAGCCCTACAGCAAGCACAGGCGCTGCCGATATGGTCGATCATATGCGGGAGTTCACCAAGGAGAATGAGGGCCTACTTGGGACATTGCAGATAGAAATTCCTCACGCGAATAAGCAACATACGGGGAGAGCATTAACTAAACCCTGGCTTGCACACGGACAGAAGACCGACGATACTAAACCTAATTATGCCCGATCAGTTTCCTGTTGTTCCAGAGTTGACCCCAGAGATGGCTTTGATCTACTCAGTGCTGAGCGAGCAAATATACATGTCCCTATGTAAGGATATGTTCGTTCCTTTGGGATATGTCTCCTCACTCCTCTGCAATCCTCCGTGTGTTCTCAAGAAAAAGGAAACAAAATATGCAACATAGTGTAACTCTGTAACCACTTGAAATGAAATAGTTCTGCTTGTATGACGAGTGATTACTCACATTTGTTGGAGCTTATGACCAAGCTCAGGGAAATGCGCACTCCCACTTTATACTGGTGGGAAAACAGTACTCTCAGGCAAATCTCTTAAAACAAATATTTATTTAAAATACATAAAAAGCGTCACAAATGCCCCCAAGACACCTATTACAAAGGGTAAATGAGCAATAATAATTGTAAAATTACTCAAAAGAGCTGATGCAAGTCCTGGATGGAGATGGATGGAAGAGCAGAACCTTAACCGCTAAATCCACCACCTCACAATTCCAGTATAGAATTCTCCTCCCCCAGGTGTATTTGATATTTGGTATATTTATTGTATAAATATACATGTCCCACTGAATCGCTAACTACCCTGGTCTTGCAGCTCATCAAGTTAACATCGGGACACAGACACTGGGCACTGGACACAAATGCATCCTCAATTTTGCCTGTTTCCTGTTCCAGATCTGGCCAGCTGAGAGATACTGGTTTGTCGCCATGTGTGCAGAGAAGTGCTTTAGCAAAATGGCAGGATCATCAGCTTAACAGATATTGGAGCTCAACACACCCAAGTTATTCCTGGCTGCTAGCACGGTGTACACTACCGAACCTGCGGTGGGACCCTGGAGGTCCCTCATTCTGCTATCTTCACAGAGCAGCTGGCACTGGCTAAAGCAGCAGGGTTTCTTTTAAGTAAGCATGGGATAAACTCTCTGTGCATTTGGGACTTCCCTCTATCGAACATTGGGACATAGAACTTGTGTTGCCATAAGGCCAACATTGTTGTTGGAGAGTAATGTTCTCACTATAGTTTTAACATATGTTTGCATGTTGGCTGAGCCTCTTGTTCGTTTTTTATTTTTTTCAGCTCTCTCACCATTAATTAATGTATCTGGTTTATTATTCTTGCCCTAGCATTCAAGTTTTTTGCAGCAGCACAATTTCATAGCGTTATTTACTAAAACTATTAAGATACCCCTATAGTATATTGGCATAAATATATATAGATATTGATAGGGTCTCCAGTACTCCAGTAACCAAAACTTGGATCCAGTGCATATTCTAGTATCAGTTAGTATAACTCAGACACACTTCCTTTATTATATTTACTTTGATAAATTATATTTCTAAGTGTGTGCAACAAATGGGTGTATGTGGATGGGAACTTCTACTCCTAATTCTCATAGATAGCTTCTGTTTTATTATACACGCTATATGGTTGGAAATGGGAGGGGGGAAAAAAAAAGAAAAGAAAAAAAAAAACAGATTGGGATTGAGATGGCTATATATTTGCTAGATACTGGGGGTATTACAATAGAGATTTTATACTGTTCTCAACTGACTGTAGGAATTCTATTAGACGTGGAGTTCTGTAGGAATTCTATGTCTAATGCTGCAGGGCATAGGGCCCATGCCCTGTGGCAGATCTATTTCCTATTTTTCTACTCATGTAACTACATCTTAGACTGCTGGGGATTGTCATGCTTACATGTCTCCTCTGTGAGAATCCTAATTATGTGTTTTGGTATATAAATTAATACCGATCACTGTGTTGAACTACTGTTACGATAGCCAATATATAGGGGTCTATAAGTAAATCTGAATGTTTCATTCACCCAAGTAATCAAGATGTCCAGTACATTTATGGGAGACAAGCTTTTACCTCCACGCAATGTATATTTTGCTCAAATTGTCTGGTTTATTTATGGCTAATATCATCCTTCCCCCCACATATATGTAAAAATACTCTGGTACTGTATTTGTGCACAAAGTGTTATTCCACAGCTCTCCCATAGCAGTTTGTAATTATCTATATTTGCTTTTAAATATTGTATTTCCCTCTACATCGTTTAATAGCTGTGATCTAGGAAATGTCACTGTGTGTTAAACCCCTCCTGTAAAACATCATTACCAGGTGGATAGTTCTCTTCCTTCCTCCTATGTTTCAATTAAGAATTTCTTACATACTATATTATTAAAAGGTTATATCTATATATACTACCGCCTCCCCCCCCCCCCCATAAGGTGCCTCCTAGTTTAGGACTAATTGTGCGATTTGTCTCGCCTATAACGCAACCCTAAGTATTAATGTATACCTATAGTGCCACTTCCACATAAAATATTTCTGATATTGTGCTTTATGTTATATCCCACTAATATCACTACTAATATGAATATATTTCTAAGCTAGTAATTGAGCTCTTCTTTTACACGAAAAGCTTATAATATTTATAGTTACGTGATAAACACAAATTTTGCATAATTATCAGCATATTATATAAAAGTGGCCCGCATACTTAATGCTTATAAGCGTCCCCTACTATATCCCCCTACTAAGAGGGCCCCTAGTTTTTTTTAAGGGGATTGCATGTTCATAAGTCTTGACACTCGCATGTAGGGGTTACCTTTACCTTTGTTTATTGTACCATCTCTAAATAAAATTAAAACTGAGGATACTACAGTTAATAAGTGCCTATTTGGAGCCACATCTAGCTATATATTGAGTAATTTAACCTACAACATACTATAAAGTTTACCTTAGTCCTTATATTTATTTCGGATAACTTTGATGTACCTATTGTAATGCAATAACAATGTATATATGTGGATTGATGTGTATGACGTTGATTTGTTTTATACTTTATCTCTGGAAATGTTTAAGTTATATCCTCAATAAAAAAAAAATAAAAAAAAAATAAAAAAAAAAGCCGCACTGCTTCATAATCCCCCTCAGGAGATATTAACCCTAGATTCCCTAAAGATAAAGGAGTCCCACTGTGACCCTGTCTTCTATCGTTAACGTGTGTAAAATAATAAAACAATCTTACCGGAATCTATGCCGTGGAACAGTGACACGGTCCTTCAAGTTTGACAGATTGTAGCAGCGCCTCTGACATGGACTTAATTAAAGAAAAGCAGGCAGCGAAACTCGTCAACGCTGACTGCTTAAGGAGCGGTTAATATGAGTCTGGATGGGTTCGCAGAAAGACTCTCCCTGCATCTCCAGACCCTAACATTCATCAATGCTCTCACTGAGAGGCTGACAAGACTACTTAAAACTCCAGTCCCATACCCAAGGGTACTACCCTCCATAAGAGACTACCCCGAATCTTCTGACACTTCTCTGCCATCCTCCTGTGACAAAAGGCAAAGAATGACTGAGGGAGGAGGGAAACGGGGGAGGTATTTAAGCCTATGGCTGGGGTGTGTTTGCCTCCTCTTAGTGGCCAGGTTCTGTATTCCCACAAGTAATAAATGCAGCTGTGGACTCTCAATGTATTTAGAAGAAAAAGATCCTAAACAAACCTTAATTAAAAAAACCCTATCCTAAAAAAAGATTGTACTGAAAAGGACATTTGGTTGGGTATTGCCCCTAGAAGGGAATTTTGTAGGGCATTGCCCTAAAACCATATTCTTAAACCTATCTTTAAAAAAACCTGCAAAAAACTTTCATTACTTGTTTTACATTTCCTGTAATTTATCTTGTACTTTTCCACTCTTCTAATAACTAAGAATAGAACAATCTAATTTATACCTGGCATCTGATTGCCCATAGCGAAACTTACTCTAAAGCTTATACTTTAAACTTATATCCTAATTTGGGTTCCAGTGCCACTTACATGCTGATGATACCCAAATCTATCCCCTCAACATGGTTAACAACTGTCCCTCTGCAATTTCCTCTTGTAAAGTCTTTGCACTAATTTCAATATAATCTGTCTAAAATTCAGATTCTTACCCCCCACTAGACATCTAACATCTGACATTTCTCTTACAGTAGGTGACTATTCTCAACACCTCCTCCCAGGTCTGTTGTCTTGATGTCACACTTGATTGGGAGCTCACATTCCACATAGACAGGTGCTTATCAAATACTGCTGTGCACACCTATGCAACATATTCAGAACCTGCTCTTTCCTTACTCAAGAAACGACACAAATGCCAATTAATTCCCTCATTTTGTCACGTATTGACTACTACAACCTTCTTCTATATGGTCTTCCCAAATAGCGCCTCTCCCCCCTCCATTCTATCATGGATACCTGCTCTGCCAGTCTCTACATTGGTTCCCCATAATTTTAGAATACAATGTAAAATATTAAACTTATAAATGTCAATCCACACCTATTAATTATACTTCCCTCTCTCCCCTCCATGACATGTCCTGTGCTGCTCATATCCTCTGGAACTCTCATCCCTGTTCTATCAGATGCTCCAAAGTCTCTAACCTTGTACAGTTTACAAAATAAATTATAACAACTTGAAAAGCAGTTTTCAAGAGGTGTGTATCCTAGCACTGCTTCAGTTTTGGAAGACCCCTGTAAACATTGTAGCAATGCAGTATTTAATTTCTGAACTATGCTATGGATATAAAAATATGACAATAACTTTCATTAAGGTATTGCCCAAAAAACATTCATACCATAACATTATGATACCATATCCAGGAGAAAACCAATGACAAAAATGCAATGCATTAATGTAAATTAAGGTATATAAGCTAAACTGTGAGTTGCTGGTAGAACAAGTGTGTGAATATCCAGAGAACTGTGCATGTCACAAATAATAGAATTGTTTTTTTCCCCAATAGCAGCTGCAAGTATGAGGATATATATGGAGAAACCAAAAATATAGTTAGTTGTCTACTCAAAAAAGTTTCAGTATTAATGAAGATGCTTTTATGAATTAAATTAGAATTAAAATTGATTAAACATAAAAACCACATAAATGAGAATGACTAAAATTACATCCCATAGGGCTTAAGGATATTTCAATCAAATTAGAAATTGGCATATCAAACTTGCCAAAAAAACCACTATACAAAACAGAATGCCATCAAGATTTGTGGTACAGATAAAATCATCAACATTAAACATTCTGCTATATGACTCATTTTTGAACTACCAAAAAAAACAATGACAAGCTTGAGATGAACACTCCAGTGCTTTGAGCCCACCAAGCATCTGATTTCATTATAATCATCCTATATGAGAAAAATTCAAATAAAAAAGGAGGGATAGTTTTCTGAGCCTCTTGGGCATTCTGATGAATACATAGAGTCACAACTAATTAGTGTCAAAGAAATTCCCATAGCAGAGATTCATATAAATCTCTCTGAAGCTAACGGAAACAGAAGCAATGATAAAGTTATGATAAATAAAAAAACGACCATATTCCTACTATTATTTTTTTCTTGATTTTAAGCATATCCCAACTGAAATCTGAAAGAAAATTTTACAAGGCTAAAACAATTAGTCAGGACTTCAACCATGAAAATGAATTATCATGTTAATTCAACAGGTCCAGAAAATGTTACAATTTAGTTATGCACAAGGCACTGTGATGTTTAAGATTCAATAAGTAACTGTAACTTTTTGCATTACCTACAAGCAATCATGGATCCTAAAAAGGAATTGAGAGATCAATTCACAAGATAGGACCAGCATCATTTATCCTGGGAAGCCTATTGGATGCTGAATGTTTTGTGTGCAGTTTTCATGAACCCTTTTCCCATTAAAGGGACATTAAACACTAAATACATGCTAGATAGAATGATGCATTCAAAGAAAAGATTAGTCCATGACTAACATGTAGATGTATTTTTTGAAGTTTCATTAGTTGTTTAAAAAGTGACACAATAAGTGTAAAGTTTTAGTGTCTATAAAACACTGGGAGCTGCCATGTTGTAACTTGTGTTACCTTCTCTGCTGTGGCCAATTAGGGTCAGTTATAAATAGGGCACTAGAGTGTGCAGCCAATGGTTGTGCTGGATTTAACAGTGTTCTGCACTTCTATTTGTAACAGGAACTGAAAAGCTCACAATTTCAGAATGGAATTGCAGGCACAGAGGACAAAATAAATAATGAAAGTATATTGCAGAGTTGTTTTATTATATACAATTTATCATTTTATATTACCATCTCAAAGTGTTTAATGTCCCTTTAAAAACCTTAGACCTATGCAAGTCCTTAACACAATATTATTTAAAATCATAAGTACATGTTCAATGCCAAAATACCGAACTAGAGGCTTTAATGCTTCTACATATGACCACTTTCTTATACTGAATCTAGGAAGATTTGTTTTTGTAACTACAGATACAAATGCCCAAATCAGCAATTATTCAAAATCCAGAGATTCATTAATATTTTTTATAAAAATAAAATAATCAAACTAGCATTTTTCTTTGCAAGCTTGTCACAAATGTTCTCTGCCTGCTTCTTTCATTTGTTTAGCATTTTCATTTTAGAAAGCAAAAAAAGTGTTACCTTGCTTTCTGGTGATTCTATGTGTTACAAATGATATCAAACTGCCTTTTATGCTTTATGATGTCATGTAAATATTGCCTAAATTACATAAGAGATTGTTGTTCATATTTGGTCCCAAGCTGTCCCATTTACAGATGCAAATATACAGCTATTCTGAAATCCAAACCTTTTCCTCTCCCAAGCAGTTTAGTGCAGGGATTTATGTTATGTATTATGGCATAAAGGAGCATTATATGAAGTTATATTTGTTGATTTTAAAAAATAAAAATAAAATACTTACATTATACTGGTGGTTTGCCACAGGTTTGTAATTTGTTGTTATGGCTTTATCTATTTGCTTTGATAGACGCATTGGTTTGGAAGATTCTTCTATCTGTAGCCTAAAAATTGAAAAAAAGAGGATCATAGGTATTTTTTAAATTAATATTTTATGGCATGGACATATCATGTATTTACATGAATTAATCACAGCTATATTACAATATAAACAAAACCTTATTTAAAGCTATAATGTATTTTAATTATGTCGGCACTTAAGTGTGTTGGCACTCCAGAAAAACATTTAAATAAGAAATATTTCCACTTAAGATGCCACAATTAACTGTCTGTCAAAATAAAAACATGGCTGAGCAACATGGAATGCATAATGTGTTATAAAATAATTTCTGTCTTCTTTTAAAGAGCCATTATACACTCATTTTTTCTTTGCATAAATGTTTTGTAGATTATCTATTTATAAAGCCCATAAAGTTTTTTTTTTTTTTAAAAAATGTATAATTTTGCTTATTTTTAAATAACGTTGCTCTGATTTTCAGACTCCTAACCAAGCCCCAAAGTTTTATTTGAATACCGTCAGCTACCTACTCCAGCTTGCTCCTGTTTGTGTAAAGGGTCTTTTCATATGCAAAAGAAGGGGGAGCGGGGGAGGGTCTTATTTCCCATTTGCAGTGGGCTTTCCAACTGCCTTTTCAACAGAGCTAAACTGAAAGCTTCTAAGTACATTTTTAAACCATTTTATACTGGATTTGTATATCAGTATCTGTGCATCTTATTCATTATAGTAGTGTCTATTACATGCAGTTATATGAAAAACATAATTTATGTAAGAACTTACCTGATATATTCATTTCTTTCATATCAGCAAGAGTCCATGAGCTAGTGACGTATGGGATATACATTCCTACCAGGAGGGGCAAAGTTTCCCAAACCTCAAAATGCCTATAAATACACCCCTCACCACACCCACAAATCAGTTTAACGAATAGCCAAGAAGTGGGGTGATAAGAAAAAAAGTGCGAAAGCATAAAAAATAAGGAACTGGAATAGTTGTGCTTTATACAAAAAAATCATAATCACCACAAAAAAAGGGTGGGTCTCATGGACTCTTGCTAATATGAAAGAAATGAATTTATCAGGTAAGTTCTTACATAAATTATGTTTTCTTTCATGTAATTAGCAAGAGTCCATGAGCTAGTGACGTATGGGATAATAAATACCCAAGATGTGGAACTTCCATGCAAGAGTAACTAGAGAGGGAGGGATAAAATAAAGACAGCCAATTCCGCTGAAAAATAATCCACACCCCCAAACAAAGTTTAAATCTTATAATGAAAAAAACTGAAATTATAAGCAGAAGAATCAAACTGAAACAGCTGCCTTAAGTACTTTTCTACCAAAAACTGCTTCAGAAGAAGAAAACACATCAAAATGGTAGAATTTAGTAAAAGTATGCAAAGAAGACCAAGTTGCTGCATTGCAAATTTGATCAACCGAAGCTTCATTCCTAAATGCCCAGGAAGTAGAAACTGACCTAGTTGAATGAGCTGTAATCCTTTGAGGCGGAGTTCTACCTGACTCAACATAAGCATGATGAATCAAAGACTTTAACCAAGACGCCAAAGAAATGGCAGAAGCCTTCTGACCTTTCCTAGAACCAGAAAAGATAACAAATAGACTAGAAGTCTTTCGGAAATCTTTACTAGCTTCAACATAATATTTCAAAGCTCTTACTACATCCAAAGAATGTAATGATCTTTCCTTAGAATTCTTAGGATTAGGACACAATGAAGGAACCACAATCTCTCTACTAATGTTGTTAGAATTCACAACCTTAGGCAAAAATTTAAATGAGGTCCGCAACACTGCCTTATCCTGATGAAAAATCAGAAAAGGAGATTCACAAGAAAGAGCAGATAACTCAGAAACTCTTCTAGCAGAAGAGATGGCCAAAAGAAACAAAAAACTTTCCAAGAAAGTAATTTAATATCTAGAGAATGTAAAGGTTCAAAAGGAGGAGCTTGTAGACCTCCCAGAACCAAATTCAAACTCCAAGGAGGAGAAATTGACTTAATGACAGGTTTGATACGAACCAAAGCCTGTACAAAACAATGAATATCAGGAAGATTAGCAATCTTTCTGTGAAACAGCACAGAAAGAGCAGAAATTTGTCCTTTCAAGCAACTAGCAGACAAACCTTTATCCAGACCATCCTGAAGAAACTGTAAAATTCTAGGAATTCTAAAAGAAGGCCAGGAAAAATGATGAGAACACCAAGAAATGTAAGTCTTCCAGACTCGATAATATATCTTCCTAGACACAGATTTACGAGCCTGTAACATAGTATTAATTACGGAGTCAGAGTAACCTCTATGACAAAGAATCAAGCGTTCAATCTCCATACCTTCAAATTTAATGATTTGAGATCCTGATGGAAAAATGGGCCTTGAGATAGAAGGTCTGGTCTTAACGGAAGAGTCCAAGGTTGGCAACTGGCCATCCGAACAAGATCCGCATACCAAAACCTGTGAGGCCATGCTGAAGCCACCAGCAGTATAAACGAACGCTCCTTTAGAATCTTGGAAATCACTTTTGGAAGAAGAACTAGAGGCGGAAAGATATAGGCAGGATGATACTTCCAAGGAAGTGACAATGCATCCATTGCCTCCGCCTGAGGATCCCTGGATCTGGACAGATACCTGGGAAGTTTTTTGTTTAGATGAGAAGCCATCAGATCTATTTCTGGAAGACCCCAGATTTGAACAATCTGAAGAAATACCTCTGGGTGAAGAGACCATTCGCCCGGATGCAACGTCTGGCGACTGAGATAATCCGCTTCCCAATTGTCTATACCTGGGATGTGAACCGCAGAAATTAGACAGGAGCTGGATTCTGCCCATACAAGTATTCGAGATACTTCTTTCATAGCCAGAGGACTGTGAGTCCCCCTTTGATGATTGATATATGCCACGGTTGTGACATTGTCCGTCTGAAAACAAATGAACAATTCTCTCTTCAGAAGAGGCCACGACTGAAGAGCTCTGAAAATCGCATGGAGTTCCAAAATGTTTATTGGTAATCTCGCCTCCTGAGATTCCCAAACCCCTTGCGCTGTCAGAGACCCCCATACCGCTCCCCAACCTGTCAGACTCGCATCTGTTGAGATCACAGTCCAGGTTGGAAGAACAAAAGAAGCCCCTTGAATTAAACAATGGTGATCTGTCCACCACGTCAGAGAGTGTCGTACAATCGGATTTAAAGATATTAACTGTGATATCTTTGTATAATCCCTGCATCACTGGTTCAGCATAAAGAGCTGAAGAGGTCGCATGTGAAAACGAGCAAAGGGGATCGCGTCCGATGCAGCAGTCATAAGACCGAGAATTTCCATGCATTAGGCTACCGAAGGGAATGATTGAAATCGAAGGTTTCGACAGGCTGAAATCAATTTCAGACGTCTCTTGTCAGTCAGAGACAAAGTCATGGACACTGAATCTATTTGGAAACCTAAAAAGGTTACCCTTGTCTGAGGAATCAATGAACTCTTTGGTAAATTGATCCTCCAACCATGTTCTTGAAGAAAGTATGAGATTCTGCTAAATGTGAAGACTGAGCAAGTACCAAGATATCGTCCAAATAAGGAAATACCACAATACCCTGTTCTCTGATTACAGATAGAAGGGCA
Source organism: Bombina bombina (assembly GCF_027579735.1). Lineage (NCBI taxonomy): Eukaryota > Metazoa > Chordata > Amphibia > Anura > Bombinatoridae > Bombina > Bombina bombina. The sequence goes on along the minus strand of NC_069501.1, from coordinate 955,442,930 downwards.
TCGAGAACTTTTGAAAAGATCCTTGGAGCCGTCGCTAGGCCAAACGGCAGAGCCACAAATTGGTAATGCTTGTCTAGAAAAGAGAATCTCAGAAACTGAAAGTGATCTGGATGAATCGGAATATGCAGATATGCATTCTGCAAATCTATTGTGGACATATAATGCCCTTGCTGAACAAAAGGCAGAATAGTCCTTATAGTTACCATTTTGAATGTTGGTATCCTTACATAACGATTCAATATTTTTAAATCCAGAACTGGTCTGAAGGAATTCTCCTTCTTTGGTACAATGAATAGATTTGAGTAAAACCCCAGCCCCTGTTCCAGAACTGGAACTGGCATAATTACTCCAGCCAACTCTAGATCTGAAACACATTTCAGAAATGCCTGAGCCTTCACTGGATTTATTGGAATGCGAGAAAGAAAAAATCTTCTTGCAGGTGGCCTTACCTTGAAACCTATTCTGTACCCTTGTGAAACAATGTTCTGAATCCAAAGACTGTGAATCGATTTGATCCAAATTTCTTTGAAAAATCGTAATCTGCCCCCTACCAGCTGCGCTGGAATGAGGGTCGCACCTTCATGTGGACTTGGGAGCTGGCTTTGGCTTTCTAAAAGGCTTGGATTTATTCCAGACTGGAGACGGTTTCCAAACAGAAACCGTTCCTTTAGGGGAAGGGTCAGGCTTCTGTTCCTTATTCTGACGAAAGGAACGAAAACGATAAGCAGCCCTATATTTACCTTTAGATTTTTTATCCTGAGGTAAAAAAGTTCCTTTCCTCCCAGTAAAAGTTGAAATAATAGAATCCAACTGAGAACCAAACAATTTATTACCTTGGAAAGAAAGAGAAAGCAAAGTTGACTTAGAAGACATATCAGCATTCCAAGTTTTAAGCCATAAAGCTCTTCTAGCTAGAATAGCTAAAGACATATACCTGACATCAACTCTGATGATATCAAAGATGGAATCACAAATAAAGTTATTAGCATGTTGAAGAAGTTTAACAATGCTATGAGAATTATGATCTGACACTTGTTGCGCCAAAGCCTCCAACCAAAAAGTGGAAGCTGCCGCAACATCAGCCAAAGAAATAGCAGGCCTAAGAAGATTACCTGAACATAAATAAGCTTTTCTTAGAAAGGAATCAATCTTCCTATCTAAAGGATCCTTAAAGGAAGTACTATATGCCGTAGGAATAGTAGTACGCTTAGCAAGAGTAGAGATAGCCCCATCAACTTTAGGGATTTTGTCCCAAAACTCAAATCTGTCAGATGGCACAGGATACAATTTCCTAAATCTTTTAGAAGAAGTAAAAGAATTACCCAGATTATTCCATTCCCTAGAAATTACTTCAGAAATAGCATCAGGGACAGGAAAAACTTCCGGAATAACTACAGGAGGTTTAAAAAAACGAATTTAAACGCTTATTAGATTTAGTATCAAGAGGACTAGAATCCTCAATTTCTAAAGCGATTAAAACTTCTTTAAGTAAAGAACGAATAAATTCCATTTTAAATAAATATGAAGATTTATCAGTGTCAATATCTGAGACAGAATCCTCTGAACCAGAAAAATCCTCATCAGAAACAGACAAATCAGAATGATGATGTTCATTTAAAAATTCATCTGAGAAATGAGAAGTTTTAAAAGACCTTTTACGCTTACTGGAATGAGGAATAACAGACATAGCCTTCCTAATAGATTTAGAAATACAATCTCTTATATTAACAGGAACATCCTGAGTATTAGATGTTGATGGAACAGCAACAGGTAATGGAATATTACTAATGGAAATTGATTCTGCATTAGCAAGTTTATTATGACATTCATCACAAACTACAGCCGGAGGAACAGATACCACAAGTTTACAACAAATGCACTTAACTTTAGTAGAGCCAGCATCAGGCAGCTATTTTCCAGAAGTAGCTTCTGATCCAGGGTCAATCTGAGACATCTTGCAATATGTAAGAGAAAAAACAACATATAAAGCAAAATCTATCAAATTCCTTAAATGACAGTTTCAGGAATGGGAAAAAATGCCAATGAACAAGCCTCTAGTAACCAGAAGCAAAAGAAAAATGAGACTTAAATAATGAGAAAAAAAGGTGGAGACAAAAATGACGCCCACATTTTTTAGCGCCAAAAAAGACGCCCACATTATTGGCGCCCAAATGCTTTTGGCGCCGAGAATGACGCCACATCCGGTGACGCCAACACTTTTGGCGCAAAACATCAAAAAAATGACGCAATCACGAATAACTTCCGGCGACAAGTATGACGCCGGAAATTACAAGGAAATTTTTTGCGCCAAAAAAGTCAGCGCCAAGAAAGACACAATAAAATGAAGCATTTTCAGCCCCCGCGAGCCTAACAGCCCACAGAGAAAAAAAGTCAATTTAAAGGTAAGAAAAAAATTGATAATTCATATGCATTATCCCAAATAATGAAACTGTCTGTCTGAAATAAGGAATATTGATCATCCTGAATCAAGGCAAATAAATGTTTAGACACATATATTTAGAACTTTTACATAAAAGTGCCCAACCATAGCTTAGAGTGTCACAAAAAATAAGATTTACTTACCCCAGGACACTCATCTACATGTAGTAGAAAGCCAAACCAGTACTGAAACGATAATCAGTAGAGGTAATGGTATATAAGAGTATATCGTCGATCTGAAAAGGGAGGTAAGAGATGAATCTCTACGACCGATAACAGAGAACCTATGAAAAAGATCCCGTAGAAGGAGACCATTGAATTCAAATAGGCAATACTCTCCTCACATCCCTCTGACATTCATTGCACACTGAGAGGAAAACCGGGCTCCAGCCTGCTGCGAAGCGCATATCAACGTAGAATCTAGCACAAACTTACTTTACCACCTCCATGGGAGGCAAAGTTTGTAAAACTGATTTGTGGGTGTGGTGAGGGGTGTATTTATAGGCATTTTGAGGTTTGGGAAACTTCGCCCCTCCTGGTAGGAATGTGTTTCCCATACGTCACTAGCTCATGGACTCTTGCTAATTACATGAAAGAAATGAGTGTAAACTGTCCCTTTAAGTTATTTCCTAGCAGCACATGGCCGATACTTTGGTATTGGGTCATGACTTAAGATAATCCACATTAAATAATAGGATGGGAAATATGTACCTATCACATTAAAGGGGCATCGTAAGCAGCAAGATAAGGTCCAATGAATAGTGAGTTGAATTGTCCAATGAATAATGTAGCATTATTTTGTCAAAGAAGTCTATTGTTTTATGTGGGGGAGTTTTCACCGATTTCACACTCCCCCAGAAGAAAAGGACTCTTGCTAGCCAATCATAAACTAATACACATGTAAAGGATTAGACCATGAACAAGTGCAGTTCAAAAAATTGTAGTGAAAAGGGACTAAGAGAAGGTAAAGGATATATAAGAATGAGCTGAAACCCAACATGGCGATGGTTTGAGATTCTGCTCATAAACTATAAGACTATCTTAACAAAACTATTTGGCAGTAGAAGTCTAAGAAGCAAAATCTAGTAAACGTAGAGGGCATTACTGTGTTAGCAGTTAATCATTAACCCTTTCTTGCCAGGGTCAAAGTGTCTACATCGGAACAACTGTTTAGATGTAGACAAATTGAAATCACACGATCGGGTCTGGGGGGTGTCCCTATAACCCTAGGAACGCCCTCCAGACCGCGATCAAATCCAGGAAGCGCAGAAGGCTTCAGGACAGCCGTTGGCTATGACATTCTATACCATCATAACGGCTCTAAAGCCCAGTATAATTATGACGGAATAGAACGGCATTAAAAGGTTAAAAAGACAGTGTACTGTAATTTTTTACTGCGTTCCTAATTTACCTGCTGGATAGTATTTTATTGTTTACAAATAGCTACTTTGTTTTATTTTGTCAATTGAAATAGTTGATTTTGTCTGTTGTATCCCTAACTATACTAAACATTTCAGTACTTAAAGGGATATAAAACACATGATTCAGATAGATCATACAATTTTAAATAACTTTCCAATTAACTTATATTATCTAATTTGTTTCATTCTCTTGGTATCCTTTGCTGAATGAGCCTAATTCACTACTAGGAGGCTAGCTAAAACTAAATGACAAGAGGCATATATGTGCAGCCACCAATCAGCAGCTTATGTGTCTACCTAGGAATACTAGGTATCAAAAGATACAAAGGAGAACAAAACAATTACGATAAAAGAAATACATTGGAAAGTTCTTTAGAAGACAGGAGGAACAATTTCAGAGTAATTGGGGTACCAGAGGAAAAACAGTATGAGGATCTTAATAATTTGTTAACTGTTACTCTACCGCAACTTCTTCAGATCCCGCATTCCCAACCATAAATAGTGCTAGAAAGGGCACATAGGCTAAATTGGCCCACAACTAGCAAAGGGAATACTAAACCTAGGCCAATCATTGCCAAAGTGTTAAATTTCCAAGACAAAGTTATGTTATTACAATTTTTTCGAAAGACTCAACCTATCTACCTTGGATACGCAAAAATAATGTTATTTCAAGATTTTTTTTGCTGAGACACGAAATTAAATAACCAGGGTCTCCAAGCTACTTTAATCTATCCAGCTAGGCTGAAGAGAATGGCTGACAATCAAACACAGTTTTTCAATTGTGCTAAAGAAGCAGAAATATTTCTTGCTGAGACAGGGTGGGCCAAAAAGGGTTGGGATGTTATTTGTGTGTTCTTGGGGGAGGGGGTATCTTTTCTCCTTTTTTTTTTTAGATGGTGGACACAGTAGGTAGATTCAAGTTGGTCTCCTGGAATATTGGAGGCATTACATCCCCCATCAAACGGAAAACAATAATATCTTATTTGAAGAAAATAAATACTGATATTGTGTTTTTTTACAGGAAACCCATTTAAAACTAGAGGAAGTTTTAAAGTTTAAATGTTCTTGGGTTAAGGAAGTCTTCTCCTCCCCCAGTGTAGAAAGGAAAGGAGGTGTTGCAATCCAGATAGGGAAAAAGATAAACTATGAACATATTAACACGGATCCAGAGAGGAGATTCCTAATGCTAAAAATCAAAGAAGCCAAAACACTTTATACATTCTGTAATATTTATGCGCCAAATGTCTTTAACCCAGTCTTTTGGGAAATATTACAAGCTGAAATATATTCATATGAAGAAGGTTACCTGATACTCAGGGGAGATTTTAACATGGCACCACAATATCCTTTAGACAGATTAAGGCAAAAGAGATAATCTAGAATCAAATCTGTTTATTAGGATCTTTTGGAACCTCAGGGTTAGGGACATATGGAGATCACAAAACCCCGACATCAGAGAATTCACATGCCTCTCCAAGGCACACAAGACTCTCTCTAGAATTGATCTATTTCTCTTAGATGAAAGGCTATGTAAGTTGAGAGTCATATCAGGAATTCTTCCTATTTGTATCTTTGATCATGCTCCTATATTTATCTTACTCCAGTTCAGTGACCCGGTTTCTAAAAACCGTCGGTTCCATTTTCCTACATATCTGTGATCAGATTTTAAAGTGATGGTAGATTTGCCTCAATAACTTTACATATTCTGAAAGCTCTTGTCATTACTAGCATATTGATGTGCTTATTTTTTTCAAATGTCAATTAAACTTCTAAAAATCAGCTTTTTTTTCAGGCTCTGTTACCTGATTCAATGCAGCCCCTGTCAGAGATTTTCTGATTGTGGTATTTGATTGGCATCTCTTTCAGCCAATAGGAGCCTCACCATGCGCCCCATGGATTTTACTCACAGCACGCTCCTGTGCTTGTAACGCTGCCTGGAAGAAAAACTGCGCATGCGCAACTCAATACACTAAAATCCATGGGGCACATGGTGAGGCTCCTATTGGCTGAAAGAGATGCCAATCAAATACCACAATCAAAAAATCTCTGACAGGGGCTGCATTGAATCAGGTAACGGAGCCTGAAAAAAGCTAATTTTTAGAAGTTTAATTGAGTTTTGAAAAAAATGGCTGCAAATTTACCATCACTTTAAGTTTAAAAACTGGCTCAAACTCAAGTATGAGGATTATATTCATTTTAATCAGGAGTACGTAAATCGGCCTGTTGTATTTTGGGAAGCCGCAAAAGCGGGGGGGGGGGGAGATACTAGCCTACAGTATCAATCGGACAAAGAAATTAAAATTAATGGAAAAAGAAGTTCTGAGGTCAGTATCCAATTTGTATAATCGATATGTGCTAGAGAAAACACCAGAGGGATGGGCAAGGTATACTAGAGCGAAAAAGGAAAGGGACACTTTCCTTATTTATAGGGCTACTCAGAAAGATCTAAAAATTCAAGCTAAGCTATTTAGATATGGAAACAAAACAGGGAAACTTCATGTGAATTTAGTCAAGAGAGATAAAGGTTCATCTTTGATCGATTCTCTTCAAAGCAAAGGAAAAACTCTCACGACGGCAGAAGAGGTCTTAAAGGCCTTTTCAGATTATTACCAAGATCTGTATTCTCTTAAGATCTCTAATAAACATGAGCAGGAGGATTTTGGAGTAAAATCTCTCATCCAACCCTAACATCTGAGTTAACCGAAACCCTGAATTCTCCCATCTCTGAGCTAGACGTATATATAGATATTCAGGATCTTTCTTTAAACAAAGCCCCGGGCCCGGGTGCCCTTCCCAACAAATTCTACAAGATACTGTCTCTTAGCAGATAAAATGCTAAGGAGAGGAACTCGTCAGGGGTTTGTCCCCTCTCTCCCCTTCTTTTTGATGTATCTATTGAAACCCTGGATATCCTGATTAGACCGCAAATGAAAAGCATTAAGATAGGTAAGAAGGAGCTTAAAATATCTCTGTATGCCAATGACATCCTTATTTGCACCACAAATACTCAAACATACCAAAGCTTCTTTCAATTATTGATCAATTTGGATCCTTTTCAGGATATAGGGTAAACACTACAAAGTTTGAGTTAATTTGGATCAAGCAAACTAAAGAATCACCCATGAAGTTACCTTTCAGAGTAGTTTCTGATTCATTTAAGTATCTTGGCATTACAATCTCCTCTAATCCTGACAGGTGGTATAGCTCTAATATTCTCCCAGTACTGAACAAAATTAAAGAAAGCTTGAAAAACTGGCAAAATCTTCCACTTTCCATCTCAGGTCGTATAGCCTTTTATATGATGCTTCTCCTCCCTAAACTTTTATATGTTCTCCAGAACATCCCACTAATTCTGAAGGGGAAAGACATAACGCTGTTCAATACTGCATTAAGATGTTTTATCTGGCAGAACAAAAAAAAACTAGAATCTCATTAACCTAAACTCTCTCTCTCCCTAGGAAATATGGGGGGCTTGCTTTGCCAGACCTTCGACTTTACAATTACGTGTTCCTTGCGCACATAGTGACTGACTGGATTTTTTTCCTGAACTACGTCAGATAACGAGCTGGAAAAAAATGTAATGCATCAATTTCTTCCTGCAGAGTTAATTCACTGTAACCTTAGTTCAATACCCCGTGAAGTGAAAAAACTTAGAACCATTTTTAACCCGTTACAGGCCTGGAGGAGGATATGTAATTTTTTAGCCTTAGAGTGCAGGGTTTCTAAATATATGCCACTGATGGAAAATCCTCAATTTCAAGCGGGGCTGCAATCGGCACTCTTTCAAAGGTGGCACAATCTGGGTCTCGATAATGTCTCCCACTTGTTAGATAATGACAGGAGGTGTGTCAAAACCTTCGGCTCCCTCAGGGTAGAAACATGTTTATTTTTCATTGTTATCTTATAGTATTGGTCTCTGGGTAAAATGTGAGAAATAAGATAAGATAATAAGGACATTGTATAAATAATTAGAGAGAAAAAGGTAAAAAGGTCTGCTCTCCCTACAAGGTCAGGATATTTTATTGGGTAGCGGTTTCAATTAGTAGAGACATCTATTTTACATACAAAAATAAACTTTAAGGAACACTTTTCCACACATTTTAAGCTGGTATAACAAGTCATCAGAAACACATTAAAAGAAAAATATTTTGCAGAACACTGTCCAGAGTGATTGTGGGGGAACCAACCATAATATCTTTTTTTGAAGAAATCATTTATAAATATCAGATCTATATATGAAGGAATGTAATAGTAAAGGAAACCACCATTCGGATCCAGTGAATGATTGATTCAGGAAATTTTCCACCACACACATCACTTTGTTCATCAAGTCTTTGAAATCATTTACACCTTTGAACCTTATATCAACCCTGCCACTATTCCTTATGTCAGATTATGTCTGAAGGAACCATTTGTCTAGGATTGTATCTTCAGAGACCAAAATACTTTATCTAAATTGTTTACACTTTAAAAATTATTGACCAAGCAACAGCAGATCTTATGAAGGCACCGTGGTATGTTTATTTCACTAAGGGGACAAATGGCTGAAAGGTTATTTTACTCTTGAGACCTACAAACCATGAAGCCAGAAAAACCCTGCTGTATGACAATCCCAAAATGAACAATGTTAAATATCAACATGTCATCAACACAATTCTGTCTGGAAATTAACCCTTAACAGTTGTTTAATCTGTGACTCAAAATATGAAGTATATAAAATTGTAATGTTGCATTAAATAACTTGTATGTATAACAACATAATTTATGCTTACCTAAAAATAAATTTATTTCATGGTGGTGAGATTCCATGATGCATTACTCCTGCAAATAACTACTCTCCATCAGTAGGAGGAGGCAAAGATTCCCAAACTCCAAGAGCCCTATAAAAGCCCTCCCACATATCTCAGTCTAATGTATAGACAAACAAAGTGAAATAAGAAAAAGTAATAAGAGCCATACAAGGAGAAAAGAAAAAAGATGTGCTAAAGAAAAATTAATCCTAAAAAACATAAGGGGGTCGGGGTCTCTTTGACTCCACCACCATGAGAGAAATTAATTTATCATACAGGTGTTGAGAATCCAAGATCCATTACTCCTGGGAACGAATACTCAAGCTGTGGAGTCCATGAGTAATAACATAAAGGGAGGGATTTAAAAAAAAAATTCACGGAAAAATTAAACCCACAACCCTAATAAACTATCTGAAGAAACAAACTGAGGCAAAAAAAGTCAAAAGTAGTCCGTAAAACTGCCTTATACTGATAAAAAAACAGACAAGGAACACAAGAAAGAGCAGATAATTTGGAAACTCTTCTAACAGAAGAGATAGCCAAAAGAAATAACAGGCTTATGAGAAACCCCTATGTTTAAGTACTAAAACATAATTTATGTAAGAATTTACCTGATAAATTCATTTCTTTCATATTGGCAAGTGTCCATGAGCTAGTGACATATGGGATATACAATCCTACCAGGAGGGGCAAAGTTTCCCAAACCTCAAAATGCCTATAAATACACCCCTCACCACACCCACAGTTCACTTTAATGAATAGCCAAGTAGTGGGGTGATAAAGAAAGGAGTAAAGCATCAACAAATGAATTTGGAAATAATTGTGCTTTATACAAAAAATTATAACCACCATAAAAAAGGGTGGGCCTCATGGACTCTTGCCAATATGAAAGAAATGAATTTATCAGGTAAATTCTTACATAAATTATGTTTTCTTTCATGTAATTGGCAAGAGTCCATGAGCTAGTGACGTATGGGATATCAATACCCAAGATGTGGAACTCCCGCAAGAGTCACTAGAGAGGGAAGGATAAAATAAAAAACAGCCATTTTCCTCTGAAAAAATAATCCACAACCCAAATTATAAGTTTATTCTATAATGAGAAGAAAAACTTAAAACATCAGCAGAAGAATCAAACTGAAACAGCTGCCTGAAGAACTTTTCTACCAAAAACTGCTTCTGAAGAAGTAAATACATCAAAACGGTAGAATTTAGTAAATGTATGCAAATAGGACCAAGTTGCCACTATGCAAATCTGATAAACTGAAGCTTCATTCTTAAAAGCCCACAAAGTAGAGACTGATCTAGTAGAACGAGCTGAAATTCTCTGAGGTGGGGTCTGACCCGACTCCAAATAAGCTTGAAGAATCAAAAGCTTTAACCAAGAAGCCAAGGAAATAGCAGAAGCCTTCTGACCTTTCCTAGGACCAGAAAATATAACAAATAGACTAGAAATCTTCCTGAAATCTTTAGTAGCTTCAACATAATATTTCAAAGCTCTCACCACATCCAAAGAATGTAAGGATCTTTCCAAAGAATTCTTAGGATTAGAACACAAGGAAGGGACAACAATTTCTCTACTAATGTTTTTAGAATTCACAACCTTAGATAAAAATTTAAATGTGTCTGCAAAACCGCCTTATCCTGATGAAAAATCAGAAAAGGAGATTCACAAGAAAGAGCAGATAGCTCAGAAACTCTTCTAGCAGAAGAGATAGCCAAAAGGAACAACACTTTCCAAGAAAGAAGTTTAATGTCTAAAGAATGCATAGGCTCAAATGGAGGAGCCTGTAACGCCTTCAAAACCAAATTAAGACTCCAAGATTTAATGACGGGCTTAATACGAACTAAAGCCTGTACAAAACAGTGAATATCAGGAAGTTTAGCAATCTTTCTGAGAAATAAAACAGAAAGAGTAGAGATTTGTCCCTTCAAGGAACTTGCAGACAAACCCTTATCCAAACCATCCTGAAGAAACTGTAAAATTCTAGGGATTCTAAAAGAATGCCAAGAGAATTTATGAGAAGAACACCATGAAATGTAGGTCTTCCAAACTCGATAATAAATCTTTCTAGAGACAGATTTACGAGCTTGTAACATAGTATTAATCACTGAGTTAGAGAAACCTCTATGACTTAGCACTAAGCGTTCAATTTCCATACCTTCAAATTTAATGATTTGAGATCCTGATGGAAAAACAGACCTTGAGACAGTAGGTCCGGCCTTAACGGAAGTGGCCAAGGTTGGCAACTGGACATCCGAACAAGATCCAAATACCAAAACCTGTGTGGCCATGCTGGAGCCACCAGCAACACAAACAATTGCTCCATGATGATTTTGGAGATCACTCTTGGATGAAGAACTAGAGGAGGGAAAATGGAATTAGGATGATAACACCAAGGAAGTGTCAGAGCATCCACTGCTTCCACCTGAACATCCCTGGACCTGGACAGGTATCTGGGAAGTTTCTTGTTTAGATGAGAGGCCATCAGATCTATCTCTGGAAGACCCCACATCTGAACAATCTGAGAAAACACATCTGGATGGAGGGACCACTCCCCTGGATGTAAAGTCTGACGGCTGAGATAATCTGCCTCCCAATTGTCTACACCTGGGATATGCACCGCAGAGATTAGACAGGAGCTGGATTCCGCCCAAGCAAGTATCCGAGACACTTCTTTAATTAGCTTGGGGACTGTCAGTCCCACCATGATGATTGACATATGCCACAGTTGTGATATTGTCTGTCTGAAAGCAACTGAACAGTTCTCTCTTCAACAGAGGCCAAAACTGAAGAGCTCTGAGAATTGCACAGAGTTCTAAAATATTGATTGGTAATCTTGCCTCTTGAGATTTCCAAACCCCTTGCGCTGTCAGAGATCCCCAAACAGCTCCCCAACCTAAAAGACTTGCATCTGTAGTGATCACAGTCCAGGTTGGCCGAACAAAGGAAGCCCCTTGAACTAAACGCTGGTGAGTTAACCACCACGTCAGAGAGTGTCGAACATTGGGATTTAAGGATATTAATTGTGATATCTTTGTCTAATCCCTGCACCATTGATTAAGAATACAAAGCTGGAGAGGTCTCATGTGAAAACGAGCAAAAGGAATCGTGTCCGATGCTGCAGTCATGAGGCCTAAAACTTCCATGCACATAGCCACTGAAGGGAATGACTGAGACTGAAGATGCCGACAGGCTGCAACCAATTTCAAACGTCTCTTGTCTGTTAGAGACATGGACACTGAATCTATCTGTAAACCTAAAAAGGTGACCCTTGTCTGAGGAATCAAGAAACTTTTTGGTAAATTGATCCTCCAATCATGTCTTTGAAGAAACAACACTAGTTGATGCGTGTGAGATTCTGCAGAACGTAAAGACTGAGCTAGTACCAAGATATCATCCAAATAAGGAAACACTGCAATACCCTGCTCTCTGATTACAGAGAGTAGGGCACTTAGAACCTTTGAAAAAGATTCTTGGAGTTGTTGCTAGGCCAAATGGAAGAGCAACACATTGGTAATGCTTGTCTAGAAAAGAGAATCTCAGGAACTAATAATGTTCTGGATGAATCGGAATATGAAGGTACGCATCCTGCAAGTCTATTGTAGACATATAATGTCCTTGCTAAACAAAAGGCAGAATAGTCCTTATAGTCACCATCTTGAAAGTTGGTACTTTTACATAACGATTCAAAATTTTCAGATCCAGAACTGGTCTGAATGAATTTTCCTTCTTTGGGACAATGAATAGATTTGAATAAAACCCCAGACCTTGTTCCTGAAAAGGAACTGGCATGATAACCCCTGAAGACACCAGGTCTGAAACACACTTCAGGAAAGCCTGAGCTTTTACTGGATTTGCTGGGATACGTGAGAGAAAAAATCTTCTCACAGGAGGTCTTACTCTGAATCCTATTCGATACCCTTGAGAGACAATGCTCTGAATCCATTGATTTTGGACAGAATTTATCCAAATATCATTGAAAAACCCTAAACTGCCCCCTACCAGCTGAGCTGGAATGAGGGCCGCACCTTCATGCGGACTTAGGGGCTGACTTTGTTTTTTTAAAAGGCTTGGATTTATTCCAATTTGAGGAAGGCTTCCAATTGGAAACAGATTCCTTGGGGGGGGGGGAAGGATTAGATTTTTGTTCCTTATTTTGATGAAAGGAACTAAAACGGTTAGATTTACCTTTAGGTTTTTTTATCCTGAGGCAGAAAAACTCCCTTTCCCCCAGTAACAGTTGAAATAATAGAATCCAACTGAGAACTAAATAAATTATTACCTTGGAAAGAAAGAGATATTAATCTAGACTTAGATTTCATATCAGCATTCCAAGATTTAAGCCACAAAGCTCTTCCAGCTAAAATAGCTAAAGACATGGATCTAACATCAATTTTGATAATATAAAAAATGGCATCACAAATAAAATGATTAGCATGTTGCAGTAAGCGAACAATGCTAGATATGTAAGAATTCAATTCTTGTTGAGCTAAAATCTCCAACCAAAAAGTTGATGCAGCCGCAACATCAGCCAAAGAAATTGCAGGCCTAAGAAGATGACCTGAATATAAATAGGCTTTCCTTAGATAAGATTTCCTATCTAAAGGGTCTTTAAAAGAAGAACTATCTTCCATAGAAATAGTGGTACGTCTAGCAAGAGTAGAAATAGCCCCATCAACTTTGGGGATCTTTTCCCAAAACTCTATAGAAATTGCTGGTAAAGGATACAATTTTTTTAAACCTTGAAGAAGGAATAAAAGGAGTACCTGGCATATTCCATTCCTTAGAAATCGTATCAGAAATAGCATCAGGAATAGGAAAACCCTCTGGAGTAACCACAGGAGGTTTAAAAAACAGCATTTAAACGTTTACTAGTCTTAACATCAAGAGGACTGGCTTCCTCAACATCCAAAGTAATTAACACTTATTTTAACAAAGAACGAATATACTCTATTTTAAATAAATAAGTAGATTTGTCAGTGTCAATATCTGGGGAAGGATCTTCTGAATCAGATAGATCCTCATCAGAGGAGGATAAATCAATATGTTGTCGGTCATTTGAAATTTCATCAACTTTATGAGAAGTTTTAAAAGACCTTTTACGTTTAATAGAAGGTGGAAATGCAGACAAAGCCTTCTGAATAGAATCTGTAACAAATTCTTTAAAATTCATAGGTATATCATGTACATTAGAAGTTGAAGGAACTGCAACTGGCAATGTACTATTACTGATGGATACATTCTCTGCATGTAATAGTTTATCATGACAACTATTACAAATGACATATAATTTCCACAATCTTACAACAAATGCACTTAGCTTTGGTAGAACCGATGTCAGGCAACAAAGTTCCAACAGATACTTCTGAGACAGGATCAGATTGAGACATCTTGAAAAATGTAAAAGAAAAAACAACACATAAAGCAAAATCATCAATTTCCTTATATGACAGTTTCAGGAATGGGAACAAAATACAAATAGCATAGCCCTCTGACATAGAAAAAGGCAAGAGGCAAATAGCAATGGGGCAATAAATTAATGAAAAATTTGGCGTCAAGTATGACGCACAACGTAACTGAAAATGTTTTGGCGCCAACAACATCCGGAAATGACACACTTGCGTCACTAACGAGGCAACCCTGTAAGGAAATGATGATCTTGCGTCAACGAACGTACTTTCGCACCAAAAAATTCTTGCGCTAAGAATGACGCAATAAAGTCTAGCATTTGGCGCACTCGCGGGTCTAGTACTGCCTGCAATTTGCAAGGAAAATGTAGTCAATCTGAAAAAAAGACTAAACCCCAGGTAAGAAAAAAAAATTCTTAATATGTTTATTTTCCCCAAATATGAAACGGACAGTCTGCACAAGGAAATACATGAACCTGACTCATGGCAAATATAAGTACAATACATATATTTAGAACTTTATATACATGCGTAAAGTGTCAAACCATAGCTGGGGTGTCTTAAGTAATAAAAAAACATACTTACCGAAAGACACCCATCCACAAATAGCAGATAGCCAAACCAGTACTGAAACAGTTATCAGTAGATGTAATGATATATGAGAGTATATCGTCGATCTGAAAAGGGAGGTAGGAGATGAATCTCTACGACCGATAACAGAGAACCTATGAAATAGATCTCCCGTGAGGAAAACCATTGCATTCAATAGGTGATACTCCCTTCACATCCCTCTGACATTCGCTGTATTCTGAGAGGAATCGGGTTTCAAAATGCTGAGAAGCGCATGACAACGTAGAAATCTAAGCACATAATTACTTCACCACCTCCATAGGAGGCAAAGTTTGTAAAAACTGAAATGTGGGTGTGGTGAGGGGTGTATTTATAGGCATTTTGAGGTTTGGGAAACTTTGCCCCTCCTGGTAAGATTGTATATCCCATACGTCACTAGCTCATGGACTCTTGCCAATTACATGAAAGACTAGTCAATCTACATGCCATCAAGTTCAGAGACTTGAGATTCTGGATGGAAAAACGGACCTTAAGACAGAAGGTCTGACTGCAGAGGCCTGACAGCTGGACATTTGAACCAGATCCTGCAAGGCCAAGCTGGGCCAATCGAGATTGGAAATCACTCTGGGAAGAAGTACCAGAGGAGGAAACAGATAAGCAAGTTGAAATAACCAAGGAAGTATTAGAGCATCCAATAAATCTGCTTAAGGATCCCTGGACCTCACAAAGTAACTGGAAAGTTTGCTGTTTAAATGAGAGGCCATCAGATCTATCTCTTGGAGACCCCAAAGATTCACCATCTGAATGAACACATCCTGGTGAAGGGACCACTACCCTGGATGTAGAGAATGATGAGTGAGAAAGTCTGCTTCCCAGTTGCTCAGCTCTAGAATATGAATCGCAGAGACTAGATAGGAAGTGGTGGTTGACATAAGCTACTGTTGTGTCTGTATAGAAACAGAGATGAGATTCTCTTTTCAACAGTGGCCAAGCTTGATGAGCCCTGAAAATTAAACTCCCCTCCCGAGGATCCCAAACTCCCTATTCTGTCAAGGACCCCCAAACAGCTCCCCAACCTGAGAGACTTGTATCTGCAGTGACCACAGTCAAGGTAGAAGGAGCAAAAGAAGCCCCCTGAATAATCAACTGATGATCCAGCCACCAAGTCAGAAATATCTTTTGAGGCAGCCGAGTATTGTCTCTGCACTGTTGACAAAGCATACAAAGTTTTAGAGGAGCAACTGAAGCTGCAGTCATAAGACCTAGAACTTTCATACAAAAAGCAACTGAGACTGAAGGTTCAGACAGGCTGACACCAACTTTAACCTTCTCTCATCTCTTAGAGAAAGACTCATGGAGACAATCTATTTAAAAAAAACCCAAAAAAACGTTACCTTTGTTTGAGGAATCAAAGCCCTTTTTGGAAAATTGATTCTCCAATCATGTTGTTGAATAAACAACACAGGTTGTTTGGTGTGAGTTTCTGCTAAAGGAAAAGGAGTTATGATTAAAGACAAAAGGGCACCCTGAACCAAAGTTATTATTCTTAAAGCTGTAGCTAGACAAAATGGTAGAGCAACAAACTGAAAATGCCTGTTCAGAAAGGAAAACCTCAGAAACTGGAAATGCTCTCTGTGAATTTGAACATTTAGGTAAGCATTCTTAAAATCTATTGTGGACATTAATGGACCTTGTGGACATTAATGGACCTAGCTGAACAAAAGGAAAAAATAGTCCAAATAGCTTCCATTTGGAAAGATGGAATCCTTACAAACTTGTTCAGAGCTTTCAAATCCAGAACTAGTCTGAAAGGGCCTTCCTTCTTTGGAACAATGAAGAGATTTTAATAAAATCCTATTCCCTGTTTTTGCAAAGGAACTGGTACAATCACTAACATGGCTTCCAGATTTGAGACAGACTGGAAAAGCTTGAGCTTTTACATGATTCCTTGGAACATTGGACAGAAAGAAAAAACTTAATCTGGCAGGCCTTGTTCTGAATTCTATTTGGTATCCCTGAGAAACTATATTCAGAACCCAGGGATCTGGAACTGACTGAAACCAAGCCTCCTGAAAGAGGCTTAACCTGCCCCCTACCAAAACGTCTGGATCAGGGGCAGTAACTTCATGCAGTTTTAGTAGTAGGGATAGGTTTTTTACCCTGCCTTGATTTGTTCCAGTTAGCACTAGGTCTCCAGACTGAGCCAGAGGTGCCTTGCTTCTGAGCAGAGGAGTCAAACTTTTGTCCTTATTCTGTCGAAAGGAACAAAAATGATTGGAAGCATTAGCTTTCCCTCTGGACTTTTTGTCTTGAGGAAGAAAAGCCCCTTTATCTCCAGTAACAGTAGATATTATAGAATCTAAATCAGAACCAAACAACTTCTTTCCCTGAAAGTGATAATAATCTGGATTTTGACACCATATCAGCAGTCCAGGATTTAAGTCATAAGGCTCTCCTGGGAAAGATTGCCAAAAGACATGCTTTTGACATTATTATTCATAATTTTAAATACAGCATTACAAAAAAAGAATTGGCATTTTTGAGTAAACCCAAAAGAATTGCACTAGCAGTCATCTGAACACTGTTCTGAAAGACTAGACAACCAGTAAGTTGAAGCAGCAGCCACATCAGCAATAGAAATAGCTGGCCTGAACAAATATCCTACTTTTAAAAATGCCCTTCAATGAAAAGACGCTACTTTTCTAAAGGGTAATCAAAAGAAGAACCGTCTTCCAAACGAATAGTAGTATGTCTAGCCCATTTTTGGATCAGCACCTGGGTAGCGCTTGCTGATTGGTGACTAAATTTAGCCACCAATCAGCCAGTGCTACCTAGGGTGCTGAACAAGAAATAGACTGACTCCTAAGCTTACATTCCTGCTTTTCAAATAAAGATACCAAGAAAATGAAGAAAAATTGATAATAGGAGTAAATTAAAACGTTGCTTAAAGTTGCATGTTCTATCTGAATCATAAAAGAAAAAAATTTGGGTTTAATATCACTTTAAGATAAAATGTACTACCTTTAAAATCATGCTTGCCACCCTCTGGTCATTAAAAGGAATGCAACCAGCTATTTAGCAGTCACTAAAGGGAACAGGAAGCTGACCCAATAAGAACTAATATGCTTTCCAACCACAGTCTGAGTGGTTAGTGGACTATAGAGGCAAGGTTTAGAACTGTATACAAAAGACTTACAGACAGGCTAGGAATTGCTCTCTGCTGAAAACACACTTCCTGTTTACTGTTTGACTGAGATCAATCACTCTCTTTGACTGACTCTATTGATCCCTTCATGCTTGCAGATGTAAGGAAAATTATTTTGCACACTACTCACTACAAAGAAGAACTTTTGCTCTGATTACACAAAAACATAAATTTATGCTTACTAGATAAATTCCTTTCCTTACTTAATTCCTGTTGGGAAATACAACACCTGGCCACCAGGAGGAGGCAAAGAGACCCCAGCCAAAGGCTTAAAGATCCCTCCCACTTCCCCTATCCCCCAGTCAGTCTGCCAAGGGAGCAAGAAAAAGTAGGAGAAACATCAGGGTATAAAGGTGCCAGAAGTAATAAAATAAAAAAGGGAGCTTCCCATCAAAAAATAAATTACGGGCGGGGTTGGGGGCTCTCTCCCTGGCAGGAAGGAAAGGAATTTATCTGGTAAGCATAAATTATGTTTTCCTTCCATAAGGCAGGGAGAGTCCATGACTTCATTCCTTACTGTTGGGAAACTATACCCAAGCTCCAGAGGAAACTGTATGAATAGCAAAAAAGAGGTGGAACCTATTCTGAGGGCACCACAGCCTGCAAAACTTTACTCCCAAAAGCTGCTTCAGTCGAATCAAACACATCAAACATGTAAAACTTAGAAAAAGTGTGTAAGGAGGACCAGGTAGCCGCCTTACAAATCTGATCCATTGAGGCTTTGTTCTTAAAAGCCCAGGAAAACGCCACTGCTCTAGCCGTTATCCTTTCAGGAGGCTGTTGTCCCGCTGTTTAATAAGCTAAGCAGTTGACACTCCTCAACCAGAAAGATAGTGAAGTCGTAGTAGCCTTCTGCCCCTTACGTTTCCCCATATAGACAACAAACAAAGAGGAAGATTGTCTGAATTCCTTTGTAGCCTGAAGATAGAACTTCAAGGCACGAACCACATCCAGATTGTGAAGCATGTGTTCCTTTGCTGAAGAAGGATTAGGATACAAGGAAAGAACAACAATTTCTTGATTAAAGTTAAGGTTCAACACCACCTTAGGGAGGAACCCTAATTTAGTACATAAAACTGCCTTATCAGCATGGAAAACAAGATAAGGGAAGTCACATTGTAAAGCAGAAATCTCAGAAACTCTGTGGGCAATAGCCAGCAATAAAAGAACCTTCCAAGATAATTTAATGTCAAAAGTATGCATAGGTTCAAACGGAACCTGCTGAAAAACACTAAGAACAAGATTTAGGTTTCAAGGTAGAGCCCCAGATCTAAACACAGGTCTAATCCTAGTCAGAGTCTTAACAAAGGACTGCACATCCGGAAGCTCAGCCAATCTCTTGTGCAGTAACACCGACAGGGTCGATATCTGTCCCTTCAGGGAACTAGCAGATAGACCCTTCTCAAGTCCATCCTGTAGAAAACATAAAATTCTGGCAATCTTAACCTTATGCCAGGAAAACCCACACTCTTCACACCAGTACAAATAAGTCCTCCACACTTTATGGTAGATACGACGAGTAACTGGCTTATGGAGCAATCAGAATCACTGATGCTCGCTCCTTCTTGATGCGAGCCACCACACGAGAGAGAAGTGGTAATGGAGGAAAAAGATCAAACGAGTTGAACCTCTATGGTACTGATTGGGCATCTATCAATTCCGCCTGAGGATCCCTCGACCTCGACCCCTGCTTGGTATTGAGGCGGGATGCTATGAGATCTATCTCCAGTGTCCCCCACTCGCTGCATATCTCTGCAAACACCTCAGGGTGGAGATACCATTTGCATGGGTGAAAGGATTGCTTGCAGAGGAATTCCGCTACCCAGTTGTCCACACCCGGAATGTGAATTGCTGACAGCGTACATCTGTGAGTCTCTGCCCACTCTAGTATCCGAGCTACTTCTCTCATCGCCAAGGAACTTCTTGTTCACCTGATGGTTGATGTAGGCAACCAAGGCTATATTGTCTGATTGGAATCTGATAAACTGGGATGAACCCAGAAGGGGCCAAGCCTTCAAGGCATTGAAGATTGCCCGGAGTTTTGATCAGAAGGGAGGAGGACTCCTGAGTCCACAGACCATGTGCCTTCTTGGCAGCCGGAAAGGCTTGCGTCCGTAGTCACAATCTCCCCCGATGGTTTCAAGAAGCATGTGCCTTGGGACAGATGATCTGGACAGAGCCACCAAGAGAGCAAGTCTCTTGACAGGTTGTCCAGCACGATCTGTTGAGACAAATCTGAATGGTCGCTGTTCCATTGTCTCAGCATGCATAGTTGTAAGAGCCTGAGATGGAATCTGGCAAAATGAATGATGTCCATACAGGACACCATGAGTCCAATCACCTCCATACACTGAGTCTCTAAGGGTCTCAAGGAGGCCTGGAGGGCAAGACATGCAGAAGTTAGCTTGCAACGTCTCTGATCTGTGAGGAATATTCTCATGGATATTGAGTCTATTATTAATCCCAGGAAGTTCACCCTTGTATTTGGAGTAAGAGAACTCTATTCCAAGATGATCTTCCATCCATGTGATAGAAGATTGAGAAGGGACTCTGAATGTTCTTCCGCTAGATGAAAAGATGGTGCCTGTACCAAGATATCATTTAGGTAAGGTGCTACTGCAATACCTTGTGTTCTGGCAATGACTAGAAGAGCCCCTAGAACCTACAAAAATATCCTTGGAGCAGTGACTAGTCCAAACGGAAGAGCTATGAACTGGAAGTGCTGGTCCAGAAAGGCAAACCTCAGGAACTGAAAATGTTCCTTGTGTATCAGGACGTGAAGGTATGCATCCTTCAGGTCTATTGTTGTCATAAACTGTCCTTCCTGAACCAGAGGAAGGATTAACCGTATTGTCTCCATCTTGAAAGAGGGAACATTCAGAAACTTGTTTAGGCACTTTAAGTCCAGTATTGGATGAAAGGTTTCCTCCTTCTTTGGAACCACTAAATGGTTTGAATAAAACCCCAAACCTCTTTCTGCTGTAGGTACCGGGACAATTACTCCTAGAGAGGAGAGATCCTGTACGCAACCTAAGGCGGCAGCCCTCTTTTCTGGTCTTCTAGACAAACTGGAGAGAAGGAATCTGCCCCTGGGTGGATGAGACTTGAATCCTATCCTGTATCCCTGAGGACCCAAGGATCCTGTACATCCTGGAACCAAGCGTCTAAAAAAAGAGACAGTCTGCCCCCTACTCGATCCGATCACGGATCGGGGGCCGTCCCTTTATGCCAATTTGTTCTCAGCGGGCTTCATAGTCTGTTTGGACTTATTCCAGGACTGAGCCTGCTTCCAAGTACTCTTGGGCTTCTCAGACTTGGAGGAAGATTGCTGTTGTTGTAATTTGTCAGAATGAAAAAAACGAAAATTAGACAACTGCCGTCCCTTAGGCCTATTTTTCTTATCCTACCGTAGGAAGGCACCTTTCCCTCCGGTAACCATAGAAAATAATGGAGTCCAGCCCTGGACCAAATAAAATCTTCCCCTTGAACAGAAGAGAAAGGAGTCTGGATTTAGAAGTAATATCGCAGACCAAGACCAGGGAGCATAGCGGGCTAGGACCGCAAAGCCAGAAGCCTTTGCATTAAAGCGAATAATATGCATATTCGCATCACAGATGGAGTTAGTGATTCTCAGAGCTTTAAGTCTCTCCGGAATATCCTCGATGGGAGTGTCCACCTCAATGAACTCCGACAGAGTGTTGCACCAGTAGGTAGCTGCTCCAGCAACCGTGGCTACCGCTGCCGCCAGTTGAAATAAAAACCCTGTATGTTGAAACATCTTCCTTAGAAAGTTTTCCATTTTCTTATCCATAGGCTCTCTAAAAGAAGAACTATCCTCCAGAGGGATAGTAGCATGCTTAGCCAGCGTAGAAATAGTGCCATCCACCTTAGGGATGGAACCCCACAAGTCTAATTGAGAGTCAGGGAACGGGAATAATTTTTTAAAAGTAGACGAGGAGGAAAAATAAATTCCTATTCTTTCTCATTCGTTACTAATAATGTTCGGCATCTTAACTGGCACAGGAATAGACACAAACCCTGTCTAATTTAGTGATCTTAGGTTCCTCAGGGAGTGTAGCCTCTGGAACCTCTAGAGTAGACAGAACCTCCTTTAAGGCTTCATAGGTCTGCTTAAAATTGAGCAGATGCTCAATTTTAAATCTAAAAGAGGGTTCCTCCCACTGAAGGAGGTTTAGAAACTGAAGTCTCCGATTTAGAAAGTTCACCCTCTGAAGCTACAGAGGTTAACTCATCCTCAGATAGCTGGGACATAGTAGCTAAATCCGACAAATATTTAGATGACTAAGTCGGGAGAACTATGTTTAACCTCTCTCTTGCATTTGTTAGAGCGAGGTAAGGCACTCAGGGCCGCAGACACAGCCGATTGGAACTGGGCGGTAAAGTCCGCAGGAAAAAAGCCTTCTCCAGATGGTGGATTAGATGAGCTGTTGGGAACTGCATGTTGAGCGGGTAGTGTAGAAAGGGTAGTAGAGGTAGAAGGCTCAGAGGGGCTAATAGTGCTATGAGTATTAGCAGGCTTGTTTACCTTCTTAGACTTTAGAACAGTGCTTACGCAAATAGAGCAAAATTGAGCAGGTGGGCAAACCACAGCCCCCTCACAATATAAACAGGAATTATTAATCAGTACAGAAGGAGCGGAACCTTCTAATGTAATATCAGAGTCTTCATAGCTAGGATATATTCACAGAAGGACAGACAAAAAGTAAACACTTTATTCAAAAAAACAACACCTTTATAATCCCAATGGCTGGGGCACTCACCACCTTCTAGATCCAGATAGCTAACAGAGAAAAACAAAATTTATGTAAGAACTTACCTGATAAATTAATTTCTTTCATATTGGCAAAAATCCATAAGCTAGTGTCTTATGGGATATACAATCCTACCAGGAGGGGCAAAGTTTCGCAAACCACAAAATGCCTATAAATAAACCCCTCACCACAACCACAATTCAGTTTAATGAATAGCCAAGTAGTGGGGTGATAAAGAAAGGAGTAAAAAGCATCAACAAAGGAATATCGAAATAATTGTGCTTTATACAAAAAAATCATAACCACCATAGAAAGGGTGGGCCTCATGGACTCTTGCCAATATGAAAGAAATTAATTTATCAGGTAAATTCTTACATAAATTATGTTTTCTTTCATGTAATTGGCTAGAGTCCATGAGCTAGTGACGTATGGGATAGCAATACCCAAGATGTGGAACTCCACGCAAGAGTCACTAGAGAGGGAGGAATAAAATAAAAACAGCCAGTTTTCGCTGAAGAAAATTAATCCACAACCCAAAATATAAGTTTATTCTCATAAATGAAAGGAAAAAACGTAAACATAAGCAGAAGAATCAAACTGAAACAGCTGCCTGAAGAACTTTTCTACCAAAAACAAATACATCCAAACGGTAAAATTTAGTAAATCTATGCAAAGAAGACCAAGTTGCTGCTTTGCAAATCTGATCCACTGAAGCTTTATTCCTAAAAGCCCGCAGTGGAGACTGATCTAGTAGAATGAGCTGTAATTCTCTGAGGCAGGGCTTGACCCGACTCCAAATAAGCTTGATGAATCAAAAGCTGTAAAAACGATACCAAGGAAACGGCAGAAGCCTTCTGACCTTTCCTAGGACCAGAAAAGATAACAAATAGACTAGAAGTCCTCCTGAAATCTTTACTAACTTCAACATAATATTTCAGCGCTCTCACCACATCCAAAGAATGTAAAGATCTCTCCAAAGAATTCTTAGGCTTAGGACACAAGGAAGGGACAACAATTTCTCTATTAATGTTGTTAGAATTCACAACCTTAGGTAAGAATTTAAATGAAGTCCGCAAAACTGCCTTATCTTGATGAAAAAAATCAGAAAAGGAGACTCACGAGAGAGAAGATAATTCAGAAACTCTTCTAGCAGAAGAGATGGTCAAAGGAAACAACACTTTCCAAGAAAGTAGTTTAATGTCCAAAGAATGCATAGGCTCAAATGGAGGAGCCTGTAAAGAATTCAAAACCAAATTAAGACTCCAAGGAGGAGAGATTGATTTAATGACAGGCTTGATACGAACCAAAGCCTGAACAAAACAGTGAATATCAGGAAGCTTAGCAATCTTTCTGTGAAATAAAACAGAGGTTTGTCCCTTCAAGGAACTTGCAGACAAACCCTTATCCAAACCATCCTGAAGAAACTGTAAAATTCTAGGGATTCTAAAAGAATGCCAAGAGAATTTATGAAAGGAACACCATGAAATGCAAGTCTTCCAAACTCAATAAATCTTTCTAGAAACAGATTTACCAGCCTGCAACATAGTATTAATCACAGAATCAGAGAAACCTCTTTGACTAAGCGTTCAATTTACATACCTTTAAATTTAATGATTTGAGATCCTGATGGAAAAACGGACCTTGAGACAGAAGGTCCAGCCTTAATGAAAGTGGCCAAGGTTGGCAACTGGACATCCGAACAAGATCCGCATACCAAAACCTGTGAGGCCATGCTGGAGCCACCAGCAGCACAAACGATTGCTCCATGATGATTTTGGAGATCACACATGGAAGAAGAACTAAAGGCGGGAAAATATAAGCAGGTTGATAACACCAAGGAAGTGTAAACTCATTCACTGCTTCCGCCTGAACATCCCTGGACCTGGACAGGTACCTGGGAAGTTTCTTGTTTAGATGAGAAGCCATCAGATCTATTTCTGGAAGACCCCACATCTGAACAACCTGAGAAAACACATCTGGATAGAGGGACCACTCCACCGGATGTAAAGTCTGACTGCTGAGATAATCCGCTTCCCAATTGTCTATACCTGGGATATGAACCGCAGAAATTATACAGGAGCTGGATTCCGCCCAAGCAAGTATCCGGGATACTTCTTTCATAGCTTGGGGACTGCGAGTCCCACCCTGATGATTGACATATGCCACAGTTGTGATATTGTCTGTCTGAAAACAAATAAACGGTTCTCTCTTCAACAGAGGCAAAATCTGAAGAGCCCTGAAAATCGCACAGAGTTCCAAAATATTGATTGGTAATCTCGCCTTTTGAGATTTCCAAACCCCTTGTGCTGTCAGAGATCCCCAGACAGCTCCCCTACCTGAAAGACTCACATCTGTTGTGATCACAGTCCAGGTTGGACAAACAAAAGAGGCCCCTAGAACTATACGATGGTGATCTAACCACCAAGTCAGAGATAGTCGAACATTGGGATTTAAGGATATTAATTGTGATATCCTTGTATAATCCCTGCACCATTGGTTCAGCATACAAAGCTGGAGAGGTCTCATATGAAAACGAAAAGGGGATTGCGTCCGATGCTGCAGTCATGAGACCTAAAACTTCCATGAACATAGTTACTGAATGGAATGACTGAGACTGAAGGTTCCGACAGGCTGCAACCAATTTTAAACGGCTCTTGTCTGTAAGAGACAGAGTCATGGACACTGAATCTATCTGGAAACCTAAAAAGGTGACTCTTGTCTAAGGAATCAAAGAACCTTTTGGTAAATTGATCCTCCAACCATGTTTTTGAAGAAACAACACTAGTTGATTCATGTGAGATTCTGCAGAACGTAAAGACTGAGCTAGTACCAAGATATCATCCAAATAAGGAAACACTGCAATACCCCGCTCTGTAATTACAGAGTTTAGGTGTCATACTCTGCAAGGGAGCAGGTTCAGGAGTTGGGAGCTGTTGTGCAGAGGTGTCAGGTTCTGGGGTTAAAGTTGTGTTTTGTCTGCGTGTCTTTCCTTTTTGGCATTATTAAACAGGTACAAGGTTTTAGGAAATAAAAGGTGATGGTTTTATTTATAGGATAATTAGCAATGCAGAGATATGCAATTAGATAAGACAATGTCTATAGGCTGTAGTATTAGGCAGGAATACAGATCTTTGTAATAACAGGCAGGATACTTGCATATGCTGTAGATTGGAACTGTGTAATAACAGGCAGGATACTTGCATATGCTGTAGACTGGAACTGTGTAATAACAAACAGGAAACTTGCATGGACTGCAAACTGGAACTCTATAGTATCAGGTAACAAGCAAGCAAAAGTACCTGAGTCAGTCTATAGGAAATAGAGAATTAGGCAAGATCAATTGCCTGGAAATCAGTCCAAAAACGAAACACAGTGCCAAGGGAATATCCAGAAGAGTAGTCAGGAAATGAAGCAGAAATCAGGAACCAGGAAATCCAACAAATCTGCATTTCACTCAGGAAACAGGACCAGAGGGTCTTTCAGAGTATAACACTCAATGTCAAGGCCCAGAACTGACAACAAACCTCCCAGATATAGCAGGCTGCTGATTATATTTGTTTCAGCTGGAAAGCAGGTGAAGCCAGAGAGCCAAAGTTGCAGCAAACAGAAAAACCCAATATTCTTAGCCTGTGATCAAGCCAACTATTGGCAAAGTGGCAAAATAACAGGCTGGGAAGAACAGCAGCAGAATTAGAGACTGGTCCCAGGTTCAATTCTAGGCTGGATCATGACAGTAGGGCACTGAGAACCTTTGAAAAGATTCTTGTAGCTGTCGGGAGGCCGAAAGGAAGAGCGACAAATTGGTAATGCTTGTCTAGAAAAGAGAATCTCAGAAACTGATAACGATCTGGATTAATTGGAATATGAAGATATGCATCCTGTAAGTCTATTGTGGACATATAATGCCCTTACTGAACAAAAGGCAGAATAGTTCTTATAGTCACCATTTTCAAAGTTGGTACTCTTACACAAAAATTCAAAAATTTCAGATCCAGAACTGGTCTGAATGAATTTTCTTTCTTTGGGACAATAAATAGATTTGAATAAAACCCCAGACCCTGTTCCTGAAACAGAACTGGCATGACTACCCTTGATAACTCCAGGTCTGAAACACACTTCAGGAAAGCCTGAGCCTTTAGTGGATTTGCTGGGATATGTGAGAGAAAATATCTTCTCACAGGAGGTCTTACTCTGAATCCTATTCGGTACCCCTGAGAGACAATACTCAGAATCCATTGATTTTGGACAGAATTTGTACAAACATCCTTGAAAAATCTTAATCTGTCCCCTACAAGTTGAGCTGGAATGAGGGCCGCACCTTGATGCGGACTTGGGGGCTGGCTTTCGTTTCTTAAAAGGGACACTAAATCCAAAATTTTTCTTTCATGATTCAGATAGAGCATGCAATTTTAAGCAACTTTCTAATTGACTCCTATTATAAAATTTTCTTCGTTCTCTTGCTATCTTTATTTAAAAAGCAGGAATATGATATGGCCCATTTTTGGTTGAGAACCTGGGCTATGCTTGCTTATTGAAGGGTAAATTAAAGCATCAAATAAGCAAGCGTTATCCGTGGTGCTGAACCTAAAATGGGCTTGCTGCTAAGATTTACATTCCTGCTTTTAAAATAAATATAGCAAGCAAAACGAAAAAAAAAAAAAAACATAATTTATGTAAGAACTTACCTGATAAATTCATTTCTTTCATATTAGCAAGAGTCCATGAGCTAGTGATGTATGGGATATACATTCCTACCAGGAGGGGCAAAGTTTCCCAAACCTTAAAATGCCTATAAATACACCCCTAACCACACCCACAATTCAGTTTAACGAATAGCCAAGAAGTGGGGTGATAAGAAAAAAGTGCGAAAGCATATAAAATAAGGAATTGGAATAATTGTGCTTTATACAAAAAAATCATAACCACCACAAAAAAGGGCGGGCCTCATGGACTCTTGCTAATATGAAAGAAATGAATTTATCAGGTAAGTTCTTACATAAATTATGTTTTCTTTCATGTAATTAGCAAGAGTCCATGAGCTAGTGACGTATGGGATAATGACTACCCAAGATGTGGATCTTTCCACACAAGAGTCACTAGAGAGGGAGGGATAAAATAAAGACAGCCAATTCCTGCTGAAAATAATCCACACCCAAAATAAAGTTTAATGAAAAACATAAGCAGAAGATTCAAACTGAAACCGCTGCCTGAAGTACTTTTCTACCAAAAACTGCTTCAGAAGAAGAAAATACAACAAAATGGTAGAATTTGGTAAAAGTATGCAAAGAGGACCAAGTTGCCGCTTTGCAAATCTGATCAACCGAAGCTTCATTCCTAAACGCCCAGGAAGTAGAAACTGACCTAATAGAATGAGCTGTAATCCTATGAGGCGGAGTCTTACCCGACTCAACATAGGCAAGATGAATTAAAGATTTCAACCAAGATGCCAAAGAAATGGCAGAAGTTTTCTGGCCTTTCTAAAAACCGGAAAAGATAACAAATAAACTAGAAGTCTTTCGGAAAGACTTAGTAGCTTCAACATAATATCTCAAAGCTCTAATAACATCCAAAGAATGCAACGATTTCTCCTTAGAATTCTTAGGATTAAGACATAATGAAGGAACCACAATGTCTCTACTAATGTTGTTGAAATTCACAACTTAGGTAAAAATTCAAAAGAAGTTCGCAACACCGCCTTATCCTGATGAAAAATCAGAAAAGGAGACTCACAAGAAAGAGCAGATAATTCAGAAAACTCTTCTGGCAGAAGAGATGGCCAAAAGGAACAAAACTTTCCAAGAAAGTAATTTAATATCCAATGAATGCATAGGTTCAAATGGAGGAGCTTGAAGAGCCCCCAGAACCAAATTCAAACTCCAAGGAGGAGAAATTGACTTAATGACAGGCTTTATACGAACCAAAGCTTGTACAAAACAATGAATATCAGGAAGAATAGCAATCTTTATGTGAAAAAGAACAGAAAGAGCAGAGATTTGACCTTTCAAGGAACTTGCGGACAAACCCTTATCTAAACCATCCTGAAGAAACTGTAATATTCTTGGTATTCTAAAAGAATGCCAAGAAAAATGATGAGAAAGACACCAAGAAATATAAGTCTTCCAGACTCTATAATATATCTCTCTGGATACAGATTTACGAGCCTGTAACATAGTATTAATCACAGAGTCAGAGAAACCTCTTTGACCAAGAATCAAGCGTTCAATCTCCATACCTTTAAATTTA
Organism: Bombina bombina; assembly: GCF_027579735.1. Classification (NCBI taxonomy): domain Eukaryota; kingdom Metazoa; phylum Chordata; class Amphibia; order Anura; family Bombinatoridae; genus Bombina; species Bombina bombina. The sequence continues at coordinate 955,414,078 of NC_069501.1, read as the reverse complement.
AGGATTTCAGATCCTGATGGAAAAAAGGACCTTGAGACAAAAGGTCTGGTCTTAACGGAAGAGTCCACGGTTGGCAAGAGGCCATCCGGACAAGATCCGCATACCAAAACCTGTGAGGCCATGCCGGAGCTACCAGCAGAACAAACGAGCATTCCTTCAGAATCTTGGAGATTACTCTTGGAAGAAGAACTAGAGGCGGAAAGATATAGGCAGGATGATACTTCCAAGGAAGTAAAAATGCATCCACTGCCTCCGCCTGAGGATCCCGGGATCTGGACAGATACCTGGGAAGTTTCTTGTTTAGATGAGAAGCCATCAGATCTATTTCTGGAAGTTCCCACATTTGAACAATCCGAAGAAATACCTCTGGGTGAAGAGACCATTCGCCCGGATGCAACGTTTGGCGACTGAGATAATCCGCTTTCCAATTGTCCATACCTGGGATATGAACCGCAGAGATTAGACAGGAGCTGGATTCCGCCCAAACCAAAATTCGAGATACTTCTTTCATAGCCAGAGGACTGTGAGTCCCTCCTTGATGATTGATGTATGCCACAGTTGTGACATCGTCTATCTGAAAACAAATGAACAACTCTCTCTTCAGAAGAGGCCAAGACTGAAGAGCTCTGAAAATTGCACGGAGTTCCAAAATATTGATCGGAAATCTCACCTCCTGAGATTCCCAAACCCCTTGTGCCGTCAGATACCCCCACACAGCTCCCCAACCTGTAAGACTTGCATCTCTTGAGATTATAGTCCAGGTCGGAAGAACAAAGAAGCCCCCTGAACTAAACGATGGTGATCTGTCCACCATGTCAGAGAGTGTTGTAAAATCGGTTTAAAGATATTAATTAAGATATCTTTGAGTAATCCCTGCACCATTGGTTCAGCATACAGAGCTGAAGAGGTCGCATGTGAAAACGAGCAAAGGAGATCGCATCTGATGCGGCAGTCCTAAGACCCAACATTTCCATGCATAAGGCTACCAAAGGGAATGATTGTGACTGAAGGTTTTGACAAGCTGATATCAATGTTAAACTTCTCTTGTCTGACAAAGACAGAGTCATAGACACTGAATTTATCTAAAAACCTAAAAAGGTTACCCTTGTCTGAGGAATCAATGAACTGATTGGTAAATTGATCCTCCAACCATGAACTTGAAGAAACAACACAAGTCGATTCGTATGAGATTCTTCGAAAAAGAGAAGACTGAGCAAGTACCAAGATATCGTCCAAATAAGGAAATACCAAAACCCTATTCTCTGATTACAGAAAGAAGGGCACCGAGAACCTTTGAAAAAAATTCTTGGAACTGAGGCTAGGCCAAACGGTAGAGCCACAAAACTGGTAATGCTTGTCTAAAAAGAGAATCTCAGACACTAAAAGTGATCTGGATGAATCGGAATATGCAGATACACATCCTGTAAATCTATTGTAGACATATAATGCCCTTGCTAAACAAAAGGCAGGATAGTCCTACAGTAACCATCTTGAATGTTGGTATCCTAACATAACGATTCAATAATGATAGATCCGGAACTGGTCTGAAGGAATTGACCTTCTTTGGTACAATGAAGAGATAAAATAAAACCCCAGCCCCTGTTCCAGAACTGGAACTGGCATAAATACTCCAGCCAACTCTAGATCTGAAACACATTTCAGAAATGCTGAGCCTTTGCTGTGTTAACTGGGACACGGGAAAGAAAAGAATCTCTTAGCAGGAGGCCTTAACTTGAAGCCTATTTTGTACCTTTCTGAAAACAATGTTTCTGAAACCAGAGATTAAGAACAGAATTGATCCAAATTTCTTTGAAGAAAACGTAATCTGCCCCATACCAGCTGAGCTGGAATAAGGGCCGCACCTTCATAGGTACTTAGGAGCTGGCTATAGGTTTCTATAAGGCTTGGATATATTCCAAACTGGAAAATAGTTTCCAAACTGATACCGCTCCTGAGGATGAAGGATCAGGCTTTTGTTCCTTGTGAGGAAAGGAACGAAAATGATTATTACCCTGGAAAGAAAGCAAAGTTGACTTAGAAGACATGTCAGCATTCCAAGTTTAATCCATAAAGCTTTTCTAGCTAAAATAGCTAGAGACATATACCTGACATCAACTCTAATGATATCAAAAGATGGTATCACCAATAAAATTATTAGCATGTTATAGAATAATAATAATGCTATAAAATTATGATCTGTTACTTGTTGCGCTAAAGCTTCTAACCAAAAAGTTGAAGCTGCAGCAACATCCGCTAAAAATATAGCAGGTCTAAGAAGATTACCTGAACATAAGTAAGCTTTTCTTAGAAAGGATTCAATTTTCCTATCTAAAGGATCCTTAAATGAAGTACTATCTGCCGTAGGAATAGTAGTACATTAGCAGGAGAAGAGACAGCCCCATAACCTTAGGGATTTTTGTCCCAAAAAACTCTAATCTGTCAGATGGCACAGGATATAATTTGCTTAAACGTCTAGAAGGAGTAAAATAAATTACCCAAATTATTCCATTCCCTGGAAATTACTTCAGAAATAGCATCAGGGAGATAAAACACTTCTGGAATAACTACAGGAGATTTAAAAACCTTATTTAAACGTTTACATTTAGTATCAAGAGGACCAGAATCCTCTATTTCTAATGCAAATAACACTTCTTTAAGTAAAGAACGAATAAATTCCATCTTGAACAAAAACAAAGATTTATCAGCATCAACCTCTGAGACAGAAACCTCTGAACCAGAAGAACTATTATCAGTATCAGAATGATGATGTTCATTTAAAAATTCATCTGAAAAAAAGAGAAGTTTTAAAAGACTTTTATGTATACTAGAAGGAGAAATAACAGACATAGCCTTCTTAATGGATTTAAAAAATAAAATCTCTTATGTTATCAGGAACACTCTGAAAATTAGATGTTGACGGAACAGCAACAGGTAATGTAACAGTACTAAAGGAAATTTTATCTGCATTAATAAGTTTGACATGACATGCAATACAAATAACAGCTGGAGAAACAGATACCAAAAGTTTATAGCAGATACACTTAGCTTGGTAGCTCCAGCACTGTGCAGTGATTTTCCTGAAGTATCTTCTGACTCAGTTGCAACGTGGAACATCTTGCAATATGTAAAAGAAAAAAACAACATATAAAGCAAAATTGATCAAATTCCTTAAATGACAGTTTCAGGAATGGGAAAAAATGCCAAAGAACAAGCTTCTAGCAACCAGAAGCAATAAAAAATGAGACTTAAATAATGTGGAGACAAAAGTGACGCCCATATTTTTTCGCGCCAAATAAGACGCCCACATTATTTGGCGCCTAAATGCTTTTTGGCGCCAAAAATGACGCCACATCCGGAACGCCGACATTTTTGGCGCAAAATAACGTCAAAAAATGACGCAACTTCCGGCGACATGTATGACGCCGGAAACAGAAATAGAATTTTTGCGCCAAAAAAGTCCGCGCCAAGAATGACGCAATAAAATGAAGCATTTTCAGCCCCCGCGAGCCTAACAGCCCACAGGGAAAAAGTCAAATTTTAAGGTAAAAAATGTTAAATTAAAATGCATTATCCCAAATATGAAACTGACTGTCTGAAAAATAAGGAAAGTTGAACATTCTGAGTCAAGGCAAATAAATGTTTGAATACATATATTTAGAACTTTATAAACAAAGTGCCCAACCATAGCTAGGAGTGTCACAGAAAATAAGACTTACTTACCCCAGGACACTCATCTACATATAGCAGATAGCCAAACCAGTACTGAAACGAGAATCAGCAGAGGTAATGGTATATATAAGAGTATATCGTTGATCTGAAAAGGGAGGTAAGAGATGAATCTCTACGACCGATAACAGAGAACCTATGAAATAGACCCCTAAGAAGGAGATCACTGCATTCAAATAGGCAATACTCTCCTCACATCCCTCTGACATTCACTGCACGCTGAGAGGAAAACCGGGCTCCAACTTGCTGCGGAGCGCATATCAACGTAGAATCTAGCACAAACTTACTTCACCACCTCCATCGGAGGCAAAGTTTGTAAAACTGAATTGTGGGTGTGGTGAGGGGTGTATTTATAGGCATTTTAAGGTTTGGGAAACTTTGCCCCTCCTGGTAGGAATGTATATCCCATACGTCACTAGCTCATGGACTCTTGCAAATTACATGAAAGAAATGATAATAGGAGTAAATTAGAAAGTTGCTTAAAATTTCATGCTCTATCTGAATCATGTTTGAAAAAAATTTGGGCTCAGTCTCCCTTTAAATGGCTTGGAATTATTACAATTTGAAGAAGGTTTCCAATTGGAAACAGATTCCTTGGGGGAAGGATTAGGTTTCTGTTCCTTATTTTGTCGAAAGGAACTAAAACAGTTAGAAGCTTTAGATTTACCCTTAGGTCTTTTATCCTGAGGCAAAAAACTCCCTTCCCCCCAGTGACAGTTGAAATAATCAAATCCAACTGAGAACCAAATAAATTATTACCTTGGAAAGAAAGAGATAGCAATCTGGACTTAGAAGTTATGTCAGCATTCCAAAATTTAAGCCACAAAGCTCTTCTAGCGAAAATAGATTTAACATCGATTTTGATGATATCAAAAATGGCATCACAAATAAAATGATTAGCATGTTGAAGCAAGAGAACAATACTAGTCAAATCAGAATCCAAGTCTTGTTGCGCTAAATTTTCCAACCAAAAAGTTGTTGCAGCTGCAACATCAGCCAAAGAAATTGCAGGCCTGAGAAGATGACCTGAATATAAATAGGCTTTCCTTAGATAAGATTCAAGTTTCCTATCTAAAGGATCTTTAAAATAAGTACTATCTTCCATAGGAATAGTAGTATGTTTAGCAAGAAAAGAGATAGCCCCATGAATTTGGGGATTTTTTCCCAAAACTCCAATGTAACTGCTGGCAAATGATACAATTTTTTAAACCTTGAAGAAGGAATAAAATAAGTACCAGGCCTATTCCATTCCTTAGTATCAGAAATAGCATCAGGAACTGGAAAGACCTCTGGAGTAACGACAGGAGGCTTATAAACATAATTTAAACGCTTACTAGTTTTAATATCAAGAGGACTAGTTTCCTCAATATCCAATGTAATCAACACTTCTTTTAACAAATAACGAATATACCCCATTTTAAATAAATAAGTAGATTTGTCAGTGTCAATATCTGAGGAAGGATCTTCTGAATCAGATAGATCCTCATCAGAGGAGGATAATTCAGTATGTTGTCGGTCATTTGAAATTTCATCAACTTTATGAGAAGTTTTAAAAGACCTTTTACGTTTATTAGAAGGCGGGATGGCAGACAAAGCGTTCTGAATAGAATCAGCAATACATTATTTTAAATTCACAGGTATATCTTGTACATTAGATGTTGAAGGAACAACAACAGGCAATGTACTATTACTGATGGACACACTATCTGCATGTAAAAGTTGATCATGTCAACTATACTATTACAAACCACAGCTGGAGATATAATCTCCACAAGTCTACAACAAATGCACTTAGCTTTGGTAGAACTGTTATCAGGCAGCAGGGTTCCAACAGTGATTTCTGAGACAGGATCCGATTGAGACATCTTGCAAAAGTAAGAGAAAAAAACAACATATAAAGCAAAATTATCAATTTCCTTATATGCAGTTTCAGGAATGGGAAAAAAATGCAAACAGCATAGCTCTTTGAAAGAGGAAAAAGGCAAGAGGCATATAGGAATGGGGTTTTAAATAATGAAAATATTTGGTGCCAAGTATAATGCACAACACAAACAGAAATATTTTTTTTTTGGCGCTAACAACATCTGGAAATGACACACTCGCGTCATTGAAGACGCAACCTTGTGAAAGGGCTCGGAGTTAACTAAGATGCCGAAAATGACAAATTTTCATCATTGAACGTAACTTTGCGGCAAAAAATCTTGCGCAAAAAATATGACGCAATATACTTTGGCATTTTGTGCCCTTCCTAGCCTAATTCTGCCCGCGAATTTAAAATGACAGTCAATTGAAAAAAAGACTATACCCCAGGTAAGAAATACATTTTCCTAAAAAATGCATTTCCCAGATATGAAACTGACAGTCTGCAAAAGGAAATATACTGAAAACTTGAATCATGGCAAATATAAGTACAATACATATATTTAGAACTTTATATAAATACATAAAGTGTCAAACCATAGCTGAGTGTGTCTTAAGTAATGAAAACATACTTACCAAAAGACATCCATCCATATATAGCAGATAGCCAAACCAGTACTGAAACGGTTATCAGTAGAGGTAATGGAATATGAGAGTATATCGTCGATCTGAAAAGGGAGGTAAGAGATGAATCTCTATGACCGATAACAGAGAACCTATGAAATAGATCTCTCGTGAGGAAAACCATTGCATTCAATAGGTTCTCCCTTAACATCCCTCTGACATTCACTGTACTCAGAGGAATCAGGCTTCAAAATGCTGAGACACGCATATCAACGTAGAAATCTTAGCACAAACTTACTTCACCACCTCCATAGGAGGCAAAGTTTGTAAAACTGAATTGTGGGTGTGGTGAGGGGTGTATTTATAGGCATTTTGAGGTTTGGGAAACTTTGCCCCTCCTGGTAGGAGTGTATATCCCATAAGACTCTAGCTCATGGACTCTTGCCAATTACATGAAAGAAAGCTCTCCTAGGAGCAATGTTCACAGCAAGTTCAGTAGTGCTTAGGACAAGACTTCCCCTGCTATGAAAAAGGTGCCAAGCTATTATGAGCTGCGCAACACACAAAAACGAAAGTGAAACCTGTTTGTTCCAAACCAAAAGCACACAGTCTATAAGCCCAAAAAACTCACAGATAAAAGCCGTTATAAATAACCCCTTGCTGTTCAAATAATCTCCCTGAAGGAGATATTAACCCTTGATCCTATCGAGGCATAAAGGAGCCACACTGTGACCCTGTATAGCAAAAGAGTATATATAAAACAATCTTACCTCCAGGATCCATACTGTGGAACAGGCACAGCCTCTCAAGTGTGACAGTCTTGCAGTGACGCCTCTGATGTGGACTTGAGTGTGTAACAGCAAGCAGTGAAACTCGTCAACACTGATTGCCTGGAGCTGTTAGGTAGCAGTCTGAATGGGTTCACAGAAAAACTTTCCCTGCATCTCCAGAGTCTACCTTTCATCAATACTCTCACTGAGAGGTTGACATAATTGCTTAAAACTCCAGTCCTTTCTTGAAGGGAACATACCCATAACAGGACTATCCAAATCTTCTGACACTTCTCTGCCACCTCCTATAGTGACGAAAGGCAAAGAATGACTGGGGGATAGGGGAAGTGGGAGGGATATTTAAACCTTTGGCTGGGGTGTCTTTGCCTCCTCCTGGTAGCCAGGTGTTGTATTTCCCAACAGTAAGGAATGAAGTTGTGGACTCTCCCTGCCTTATAGAAGGAAAGGACATTTACTGAGTAATTCCTGCAAAGTTTACTCCACTCATCTCACAGAGAACACACACCTTAAATGAAATGCATAACCACTTGATTCAGACAGATAGCTCCAGACACTTGGAGGCCCTGGGATCATAAAGGCTGATATACCACACACAGAAACCAGGTTCCACAGAGCCAAAACTGGGATTGGTGACATATAATAGAGTTTTGATTATTGAGGTTGAGGAACTTTACCTGCTAAATTTTAATTTCTTATTTATCAGGACCAACCACAAATTCCTACTGTAGGACAAATTAAATATTATTTAATTGTGTGGTACCATAAACACTAGCATATCTAAATGATAGTATAATTTTGCCTACTCAGTAACGGATTGTGGATGTTTTCTCAATGTCTTTCTGGGTGATTAAAAATCTAGTATACAGTCAACTCTCAAGTCATTATAGGTGATGTGCATTTTAAATCAACATGGCTTTCATAAACATCCAAGACATGCTGTAATAAAATAATTGCATTATCTTAGTATTTAACTTTAGTGCAACCTTTTAAGAGTGCACACTCAGTACATATGGTAATATATGCAAAAACCTCAACTCTATTATACCTACTCCTGCACTATAGTATTAGCATTTTACATCTTGAAACTAAGATGAGAAAATTTGAAAATATACTACATGAATCATGAATTATTATTTACCCAGCATGGAATGTTTTGCCAAAACCACTTCATTCCGTTAAGTATGCTGCTGCTAGGAGCTAGTTAGGAGGTAACAGTACATTTAGAGACTGCAGCTAAAAGCAGGCTGTTTGTGAATGATGTAAACGCACTGCGGCAAAGAATATTTGATAATCAGTCAATTTAAATAAGAATTTTAAATATCCTAAAAAATATTCACAAATTTATATAAAGACATTGGTCACAGACAAAGATGGCATTAGTAATCATACAAGATTTGTTACCATGACACTGAAGGATCTGCTTTTTTCTTTAACAATAGCTGGCATACTGCTAATGTGCCGTACACATGTAATTTACTTAAGTGAAAACTACTCATTAAAGTGTTCATTTTCATTTTTTTTTATTTCTTAAATGCTTATTTTTTGCAGACACATTAAGTGAAACATTTTCTCTGTATCAGACATGGCTGGCCACAATAATGTATAATCCAAGCTGTGAAAGGACATTATCATCTTATTTGTGAACTGCTGCTGTGATATTTTGTACCACATACAGGAGGTAAATGTCATTTATGTCCGTTGAAGTTTCTCACAGGCTTAAATGATTATGTATTTGTTTATACAGCACTATACAGTGTAACAGTTAATAATCAGCAAATAATAGGCATTGGAGTAGTTACAACAAAGCTATAAATTTCTAGCTATTCTGAAGCTTATTTCTGACTGTTGAACTAGGTTTAACAAATAATTATTTCATTGAATTCCAGCTGGTAGTGTGGTAACAGCGATACGTTTTACAGGGATGATCGCGGCAGTTCCACAAGTGGGACTTTAGCTACCTGTATAACCTCATTGCGGGACTTAAAAGAAATGAGAATGTCTCTTTTTTTCATTAGAATGTTCTTTTAATTATAAACGGGGATCTTATAAAAGCGCTACTGAAGCCATATGGATTTTATACAGCTAAAATTAATTTTGATTATAAGGATGTATGGATTTACTACAGGGAGAATACCCAGTGAAGCCTAACTAAATACTCTGTTTTCTTTATATAAGAGAGGAGACTGTCACCAATTAAAATTGAAAGTTTTAGATAGTAGATAGATTATGGACTGTATATTTTGAAAAAGGCCACACCGCTATAACCACTGATTGTTGCATTGACATGACATCAGCACATAAATGGAACTGCACTATTTGAAGAAATAAACATACAGAATGGAGGCCCGATAAGAAGCACATTATCAAGGTCTTCAAAAATAAGACTCAGATTTCTTCTCCAGACAGTTGCTTTATTTCAAAATATTGGGACAGCCGTATACAAAGATTACAAACTGGAAAAAAACAGAATTTATGCTTACCTGATAAATTACTTTCTCTTGCGGTGTACCCAGTCCACGGATTCATCCTTTACTTGTGGGATATTCTCATTCCCTACAGGAAGTAGCAAAGAGAGCACACAGCAAAGCTGTCCATATAGCTCCCCCTCTAGCTCCACCCCCCAGTCATTCGACCAAAGGTTAGGAAGAAAAAGGAGAAACCATAGGGTGCAGTGGTGACTGTAGTTTAAACAAAACAATTTTTACCTGACTTAAATGCCAGGGCGGGCCATGGACTGGATACACCGCAAGAGAAAGTAATTTATCAGGTAAGCATAAATTCTGTTTTCTCTTGCAAGGTGTATCCAGTCCACGGATTCATCCTTTACTTGTGGGATACCAATACCAAAGCTTTAGGACACGGATGAAGGGAGGGAACAAGACAGGTACCTTAAACGGAAGGCACCACTGCTTGCAAAACCTTTTGATTGAAGATAATAAAACTACAATTCTAACACCACATTCACTTTACACTCCCGAGAGAGACCCTAGTGCTTAGAGCCAGCAAAGAGAATGACTGGGGGGTGGAGCTAGAGGGGGAGCTATATGGACAGCTTTGCTGTGTGCTCTCTTTGCTACTTCCTGTAGGGAATGAGAATATCCCACAAGTAAAGGATGAATCCGTGGACTGGATACACCTTGCAAGAGAAAACATAATTTATGCTTACCTGATAAATTTATTTCTCTTGTAGTGTATCCAGTCCACGGATCATCCATTACTTATGGGATATTAACTCCTCCCCAACAGGAAGTGCAAGAGGATTCACCTAGCAGAGCTGCTATATAGCTCCTCCCCTAACTGCCATTACCAGTCATTCGACTGAAAACATGCAGAGAAAGGAAAACCATAGGGTACAGTGGTGACTGTATTTTAATGGAAAAATTACCTGCCTTAAAGTGACAGGGCGGGCCGTGGACTGGATACACTACAAGAGAAATAAATTTATCAGGTAAGCATAAATTATGTTTTCTTTTGTTAAGTGTATCCAGTCCACGGATCATCCATTACTTATGGGATACCAATACCAAAGCTAAAGTACACGGATGACGGGAGGGACAGGCAGGCTCTTTATACGGAAGGAACCACTGCCTGAAGAACCTTTCTCCCAAAAACAGCCTCCGAAGAAGCAAAAGTGTCAAATTTGTAAAATTTGGAAAAAGTATGAAGTGAAGACCAAGTTGCAGCCTTGCAAATCTGTTCAACAGAAGCCTCATTCTTAAAGGCCCAAGTGGAAGCCACAGCTCTAGTAGAATGTGCTGTAATTCTTTCAGGAGGCTGCTGTCCAGCAGTCTCATAGGCTAACCGTATTATGCTACGAAGCCAAAAGGAGAGAGAGGTAGCCGAAGCTTTTTGACCTCTCCTCTGACCAGAATAAACGACAAACAGGGAAGATGTTTGTCGAAAATCCTTAGTTGCCTGTAGATAAAATTTCAGGGCACGGACTACATCTAGATTGTGTAGCAGACGTTCCTTTTTCGAAGAAGAATTAGGACACAAAGATGTAACCACAATCTCTTGATTGATATTCCTGTTAGTGACCACCTTAGGTAGGAACCCAGGTTTAGTACGCAGAACTACCTTGTCTGAATGAAAAATCAGATAAGGAGAATCACAATGTAAGGCAGATAACTCAGAGACTCTTCGAGCCGAGGAAATCGCCATTAAAAACAGAACTTTCCAAGATAACAACTTGATATCAATGGAATGAAGGGGTTCAAACGGAACCCCCTGTAAAACATTAAGAACTAAGTTCAAACTCCATGGTGGAGCAACAGTTTTAAACACAGGCTTGATCCTAGCTAAAGCCTGACAAAAAGCTTGAACGTCCGGAACTTCTGACAGACGTTTGTGTAAAAGAATGGACAGAGCTGAAATCTGTCCCTTTAAGGAACTAGCGGATAAACCCTTTTCTAAACCTTCTTGTAGAAAAGACAATATCCTCGGAATCCTAACCTTACTCCATGAGTAACTCTTGGATTCGCACCAATATAAGTATTTGCGCCATATCTTATGGTAAATCTTCCTGGTAACAGGCTTCCTAGCCTGTATTAAGGTATCAATAACTGACTCAGAAAAACCACGTTTTGATAAAATCAAGCGTTCAATTTCCAAGCAGTCAGCTTCAGAGAAATTAGATTTTGATGTTTGAAGGGACCCTGGATCAGAAGGTCCTGTTTCAGAGGTAGCGACCAAGGTGGACAGGATGACATGTCCACTAGATCTGCATACCAAGTCCTGCGTGGCCATGCAGGCGTTATTAGAATCACTGATGCTCTCTCCTGTTTGATTCTGGCAATCAATCGAGGAAGCATCGGGAAGGGTGGAAACACATAAGCCATCCCGAAGGTCCAAGGTGCTGTCAAAGCATCTATCAGAACCGCTCCCGGATCCCTGGATCTGGACCCATAACGAGGAAGCTTGGCGTTCTGTCGAGACGCCATGAGATCTATCTCTGGTTTGCCCCAACGTCGAAGTATTTGGGCAAAGACCTCCGGATGAAGTTCCCACTCCCCCGGATGAAAAGTCTGACGACTTAAGAAATCCGCCTCCCAGTTCTCCACTCCCGGGATGTGGATTGCTGACAGGTGGCAAGAGTGAGACTCTGCCCAGCGAATTATCTTTGATACTTCCATCATTGCTAGGGAGCTTCTTGTCCCTCCCTGATGGTTGATGTAAGCTACAGTCCGACTGAAACCTGATGAACCCCCGAGTTGTTAACTGGGGCCAAGCCAGAAGGGCATTGAGAACTGCTCTCAATTCCAGAATGTTTATTGGTAGGACACTCTCCTCCTGATTCCATTGTCCCTGAGCCTTCAGAGAATTCCAGACAGCGCCCCAACCTAGTAGGCTGGCGTCTGTTGTTACAATTGTCCAGTCCGGCCTGCTGAATGGCATCCCCCTGGACAGATGTGGCCGAGAAAGCCACCATAGAAGAGAATTTCTGGTCTCTTGATCCAGATTCAGAGTAGGGGACAAGTCTGAGTAATCCCCATTCCACTGACTTAGCATGCACAATTGCAGCGGTCTGAGATGTAGACGTGCAAAGGGTACTATGTCCATTGCTGCTACCATTAAGCCGATCACCTCCATGCATTGAGCTACTGACGGATGTTGAATGGAATGAAGGACACGGCATGAATTTTGAAGCTTTGTTAACCTGTCTTCTGTCAGGTAAATCTTCATTTCTACAGAATCTATAAGAGTCCCCAAGAAGGGAACTCTTGTGAGTGGAAAGAGAGAACTCTTCTTTTCGTTCACCTTCCATCCATGCGACCTTAGAAATGCCAGTACTAACTCTGTATGAGACTTGGCAGTTTGAAAGATTGAAGCTTGTATCAGAATGTCGTCTAGGTACGGAGCTACCGCAATTCCTCGCGGTCTTAGTACCGCCAGAAGAGCACCCAGAACCTTTGTGAAGATTCTCGGAACCGTAGCCAATCCGAATGGAAGAGCTACAAACTGGTAATGCCTGTCTAGAAAGGCAAACCTTAGATACCGGTAATGATCTTTGTGAATCGGTATGTGAAGGTAAGCATCCTTTAAATCCACTGTGGTCATGTACTGACCCTTTTGGATCATGGGTAAAATTGTCCGAATAGTTTCCATTTTGAACGATGGAACTCTTAGGAATTTGTTTAGGATCTTTAAATCCAAGATTGGCCTGAAAGTTCCCTCTTTTTTGGGAACCACAAACAGATTTGAGTAAAACCCATGTCCTTGTTCCGACCGCGGAACCGGATGGATCACTCCCATTAATAAAAGATCTTGTACGCAGCGTTCTTTATTTGGTTTGTTGACAACCTTGACAGATGAAATCTCCCTCTTGGGGGAGAGAATTTGAAGTCTAGAAGGTATCCCTGAGATATGATCTCTAACGCCCAGGGATCCTGGACATCTCTTGCCCAAGCCTGGGCGAAGAGAGAAAGTCTGCCCCCCACTAGATCCGTTCCCGGATCGGGGGCCCTCGATTCATGCTGTCTTAGGGGCAGCAGCAGGTTTCCTGGCCTGCTTGCCCTTGTTCCAGGACTGGTTAGGTCTCCAGCCTTGTCTGTAGTGAGCAACAGCTCCTTCCTGTTTTGGTGCAGAGGAAGTTGATGCTGCTCCTGCTTTGAAATTACGAAAGGAACGAAAATTAGACTGTCTAGCCTTAGGTTTGGCTCTGTCTTGAGGCAGGGCATGGCCTTTACCTCCTGTAATGTCAGCGATAATTTCTTTCAACCTGGGCCCGAATAAGGTCTGCCCTTTGAAAGGTATATTAAGCAATTTAGATTTAGAAGTAACGTCAGCTGACCAGGATTTTAGCCACAGTGCTCTGCGTGCCTGAATGGCGAATCCGGAAATCTTAGCCGTAAGTTTAGTTAAATGTACTACGGCATCTGAAATAAATGAGTTAGCTAACTTAAGGGCTTTAAGCTTGTGTGTAATCTCATCTAATGGAGCTGATTCAAGTGTCTCTTCCAGAGACTCAAACCAAAATGCTGCTGCAGCCGTGACAGGCGCAATGCATGCAAGAGGTTGCAATATAAAACCTTGTTGAACCCTCTAACTTTTTATCCATTGGATCTGAAAAGGCACAGCTATCCTCCACCGGGATAGTGGTACGCTTAGCTAAAGTAGAAACTGCTCCCTCCACCTTAGGGACCGTTTGCCATCAGTCCCGTGTGGTGGCGTCTATTGGAAACATCTTTCTAAATATCGGAGGGGGTGAGAACGGCACACCGGGTCTATCCCACTCCTTAGTAACAATTTCAGTAAGTCTCTTAGGTATAGGAAAAACGTCAGTACTCGCCGGTACCGCAAAATATTTATCCAACCTACACATTTTCTCTGGTATTGCAACTGTGTTACAATCATTCAGAGCCGCTAACACCTCCCCTAGTAATACACGGAGGTTTTCCAGCTTAAATTTAAAATTTGAAATATCTGAATCCAGTTTGTTTGGATCAGAACCGTCACCCGCAGAATGAAGCTCTCCGTCCTCATGTTCTGCAAATTGTGACGCAGTGTCTGACATGGCCCTAATATTATCAGCGCACTCTGTTCTCACCCCAGAGTGATCACGCTTACCTCTTAGTTCTGGTAATTTAGCCAAAACTTCAGTCATAACAGTAGCCATATCCTGTAATGTGATTTGTAATGGCCGCCCAGATGTACTCGGCGCTACAATATCACGCACCTCCCGAGCGGGAGATGCAGGTACTGACACGTGAGGCGAGTTAGTCGGCATAACTCTCCCCTCGTTGTTTGGTGAAATATGTTCAATTTGTACAGATTGACTTTTATTTAAAGTAGCATCAATACAGTTAGTACATAAATTTCTATTGGGCTCCACTTTGGCTTTAGCACATATAGCACAGATATCTTCCTCTGAATCAGACATGTTTAACACACTAGCAAATAAACTAGCAACTTGGAAATACTTTTCAAGTAATTTACTATAATATGAAAACGTACTGTGCCTATAAGAAGCACAGAAAAAGTTATGACAGTTGAAAATTAATAAACTGAAAAGTTATAGCATCAAATCTTTGTAAAAAAAACAATTTTAGCAAAGGATTGCTCCCATTAGCAAAGGATAACTAACCCTGATAGCAGAAAAAAAAAAAAAAAAAAATACAGAAATAAATGTTTTTTTATCACAGTCAACTACAATCTCACAGCTCTGCTGTGAGTGATTACCTCCCTCAAAACAAGTTTTGAAGACCCCTGAGTTCTGTAGAGATGAACCGGATCATGCAGGGAAGACAAACTTCTGACTGAATTTTTTGATGCGTAGCAAAAGCACCAAAAAAGGCCCCTCCCCCTCACACATAACAGTGAGAGAGATCAGTAAACTGTCATAAATTAAATAAAATGACTGCCAAGTGGAAAAAAATAGTGCCCAAAACATTTTTTCACCCAGTACCTCAGAAAATTAAACGATTTTACATGCCAGCAAAAAACGTTTAACATTAATAAATTGAGTGTTATTAAAAAGCCTGTTGCTAGTCCCTGCAAATTAGGCTAAAGTTTTATGCATACAGTATAATTCCAGTGAAGTGCCATTCCCCAGAATACTGAAGTGTAAAATATACATACATGACAGCCTGATACCAGTTGCTGCTACTGCATTTAAGGCTGAGTTTACATTATATCGGTATGGCAGAATTTTCTCATCAATTCCATTGTCAGAAAATAATAAGCTGCTACATACCTCTTTGCAGATTAATCTGCCCGCTGTCCCCTGATCTGAAGTTTACCTCTCCTCAGATGGCCGAGAAACAGCAATATGATCTTAACTACTCCGGCTAAAATCATAGAAAAACTCAGGTAGATTCTTCTTCAAATTCTACCAGAGAAGGAATAACACACTCCGGTGCTATTATAAAATAACAAACTTTTGATTGAAGGTATGAAACTAAGTATAATCACCACAGTCCTCTCACACATCCTATCTATTCGTTGGGTGCAAGAGAATGACTGGTAATGGCAGTTAGGGGAGGAGCTATATAGCAGCTCTGCTGGGTGAATCCTCTTGCACTTCCTGTTGGGGAGGAGTTAATATCCCATAAGTAATGGATGATCCGTGGACTGGATACACTTAACAAGAGAAATTAGTGCTTAACAGGAAATGGTTGTTTAAGAAGTATGGCTGCATATATAAGATTAGGGCTCCATTTATGAAAGTCTTCAACCATCAATCCACACCTGTGTCTGTTTAGTGGCAACAACCATTTTACTTAAAAGGCGTCGTAGACCACACGCCTTGCACTACAGCAAAGTGAAAAATTTGTCCAACAAAGACGGCGCATAAGGGTGGCGAGACCGTTTTTTCCCCGTTGTGGCCTGAAAGCTTTAACAGACTGTGAGATATTGCAGAGGTTCCAACTGTCCATGCAATGAATGATACAGAACGGTATAGAACCAGTCACCTTCAGAACAAGTGCTATCCCTGGCATGTTCAAATTGTTTGCCGTTTTGCATTTCATGGCCAGCAGTTTGTTCCAATCTGTGTCCACTGTTGAGGTCAGTGTGAGTTAACCTATGTTCTCCGGACACCTAGGGACTGCATTAAAGGGACATAATACCCTCATTTTTTCTTTACATAAATGTTTTGTAGATGATCTATTTATATAGCCCATAAAGTTTTTTTTTTTTTTTTTTTTAATGTATAGTTTTTCTTATTTTCAAATAACATTGCTCTGATTTTCAGACTCCTAACCAAGTCCCAAAGTTTTATGAGAATACCGTCAGCTACCTACTCAAGCTTGCTCCTATCTTTTCATATGCAAAAGAAGGGGGAGGGGTGTGTGTCTGATATTTCCCACTTGCAGTGGGCTTTCCACCTACCTTTTCAACAGAGCTAAACTGAGAGCTTCTGGTAAGTTTTTAAACAGTTTTATACTGGATTTTTATATCAGTATCTGTGCATCTTATTCTTTATAGTAGTGTCTATTATATGCAGTTATATGAAAATTAGTGTATACTGTCCCTTTAAACACCATGTACACAATTTGTGACATGTTTGCCTCCCTGAAACAGTTGAAGAATGGCAATCACTGAAACTAATTTTGGTTGTATTCCAAATGTATTACCTTCGATAACACAGAAAGTTTGCTAAATCCACTTATCAGTGTCAAGTCTAGCTTTTAATTGATCAATTTTCGACACATATTGCGCATTAATTGATGCAAAAATATATCCGGCTTAATTTTAATACATTTTGGCATTAGTTCAAGAGCTCAAAGTGCACCTGCCATCTATGCCCCCACTGATACTGCTTGCAAACTTCACTCTAGTGTTGACGATTAAAGCACTAAATCTGTCACACTTTCTTGAAAATGGAGGTGAGTTGGGACTCCATTGACAGGTGACTGATATATGATCTGGAGACATATGTTATTCATACTAGAAGATGCCTTCCCTCCAATTACATACTTTTAAAGTATGCAGATAGTTTTAAGATTTTAAATATTTTATGACTATTATTCTTTTTGACACTAAAAGTTAAGAGTGTATTTCTTGGTTGTTTATATGGGTGCCTAATACCCAAGTTATCATATTATAGCCATGAAATGTTTTTGTTTTCTTTTTTCATAGTTCCCAGACACAACTATATATAGAAGTAGCCCTGACTTAGCCATTTTAAGGTGAAACGATTGTTGGTATTAATGAACACAGTCGACTCTTCCTGGCGGTCTTGAGAGGAGGACCCTTTAGAACCTACTCATATGCAGAGAAACCTGTATGATCTATACCCACCTTTTACTTTAACTTCCATAATTGGCCAGTGCACTATAGTCAGTAGAGCTGCGTGGAGGATTCCTGCCCCGCGGTTGTCTGGCATTGTGATGGCTAACCCCGCTCTCAGTCAGCAACATTTAGGGGAGGGCTCACACTGATGCAGTGTTGTCGGAGCCAGCAGTTGCCAGACGAGGTAAAGATTAGAAACCCACACAGGATTTTGTGAGCGATTGCTCGTTTTCGTCAGAACTTTGATGATCAGTGCAATTGTATTCCCGGAGTCGCTGAATAATGGAGTTGGGAATTTTTTTCAGATTCTCTAAAGACACTGCATCGGCAGTATTGGAACAGCAATCGTATGTGGTTTGGAGCTTTCCTGTTTAATAGCCACTTTGTATCCTTTTCAAGCCGTTTTTCCTTGATACATTTGGTGGCAACAGTATCATATTATTATATCTCTCTTGGACTACAGTCTTTTGCGTGCTATAAGCCAGGAAGTTGTATGATCTTTTGTTTGTTTATTTTTGTAACTTAATTTTTGTTGTTTATTTGCATTAAAACTATTGTATTCACTAATTTATTTCTTTTGACACTGTTAATAAAGTTTATTTGGCATTGAGGTTGAGATTGATTCTATACTTTGGCAGAGACCTTAGCGATGTAAGTGACAGTTGTTCTTATAACACTGTCACTCTAGGTGTCTTTACACCGTATTTACATTACATTATTTTTTCTTCTTTTTTTCTTTTCTTCCTATATATAGAAGTAGGCTTTGTTAGCTGATCTGTGAACAGCATAGTGCACTTTTTCGTATTTTTCTACAGCTGCAATTAATCCATGTTATAAACCTGCTAAATGATTTAGGAACTCTTGGCTATCTTAAAGGAATAGTCTAGTGAAAATTATACTTTCATTATTCAGATAGAGCATGCAATTTTAAGCAACTTTCTAATTAACTTCTATTACCAATTTTTCTTCCTTTTCTTGGTATCTTTATTTGAAAAAATAAGAATGTAAGAATAGGAGACAGCCCATTTTTGATTCTCAACATGGGTAGCACTTTCTGATTAGTGCCTGAAATGTAACTACCAATCAGAAAGCGATACCCAGGTGCTGAACCAAAAATTGACCGGCTCCTAAGCTTACATTCAAAGATACCAAGATAAAGTAAAATTGAGTAAATTAGAAAGTTGCGTAAAATTGCATGCTCTATTTGAATCAAGGAAGTTTAATTTTGACTAAACTATCCCTTCAAGTTACCCACTTTTACACAGTTTAATTTATCAGATGTTAGTTATGTTTATAAAGCAGACGTGGATATTCTATATGACATTGCATAGATGCAATCATCCTTATATAGTGCACCATAAGCATTGTATAATTCTATTGCAGTTGGATGTCATCAATTTATATATATACACAGTATATTGTTAGCAAACTCTCTACAGTAATGCCTATCTATAGTCTACATTTAGCCACCAATCAGCAAGCGCTACTTAGGTGCTACACAAAAAATGGGACGGCTCCTAAGCTTAGGTTCCTGCTTTTCAAATAAAGATACCAAGTGAACAAAGATAATTTGATAATAGGAGTAAATTAGAAAGTTGCTTAAAATTGTATGCTCTATCTGAATCATGAAAGAAAAAAAAATTGGGTTTCCTATCACTTTAACACTAGTGTTCCATACAAACTATTTAAAAACAACATAGCATTAGCAATACTATTATAACAGCCAAAACAATTAACTTCACTTCCTTCTAGTCATTTTTACTAGTTATCATTGCTATCAGCACACTGAACAAAGGCCATCAATATATGCTAGATATTTATATGCTAGATATATATTTTGACTCTTCCCACACTTTGATTAGTTCAAGCTGTTATTTTATCTGAGCTCAACTGAAATCTGTGACATTACCATGTGGGTATAACCATGATGCTTCCAGAAATCAGCAGGAAGGCAATTAATTACAAGCAGATAGATATCTGACCCTAGTATTGCAAAAGAGCATTCTCAGGAAAAAACAGTAATTGCCCTTAGCAATTAAGGGTTAAATCATGAATTAAAAAGTGAAATAAAAAAAAAAATCAATATAAAACAGGCAAAAATGAGTTTGCTTAATAAAAGAACCATCATTCTATGTCCACTTAATATTAATGAATACTTTGTCACTAATCCTAAAACAATTTAAAAAAAAAAAGATTGTATTTTTTTTTTTTTTAAAGATTTTGCACTGCATTTAATGTTACAGAAATTACTAAGTAAGAAACCTATTGGGATTTAATTAGCAACATTTCAATTTATATTCCCCTCATGTTAAATGATTTCACAGCTGCCTCACCCTGGTGAGAAGGAAGCTCAAACAAAAAAACTAGTTCTAAGGATTGACATAATTAATATTTCTGAAGTGCAACATGGCGTTCATCCTAAACAATATAAAACTACTCCGCTTGTTTATCATTGGGGTTGCATTAAAGGGGTGTCCTTATTAATACAAATGCTCTAGTTAGAGTAATAAAAAAAAAAGTTCCTTCTGTCATTGTGTTTAACCCCTCACACTCCTGTGCCACTGCAGATGAGGATACAGCCAATCACTGGCAGTGATCATCCATATGCACCAATCACTGACCAAATTATCAACTAGTACATTTCTTTCATCTTTGAGGAAATTTATGTTCATACTGTATCAATACTTGAGAATTTCTTGAGAAATATCTATATGTGCTGCTGAATAATTGAACATATTGGTTCAGTCCTGTGGCCACATGTTAAGAGACTATCTTTATCAAACAACTTTAGGTGTATTATATGCTTTTAAAACAACATAATTTATGCTTACCTGATAAATTTATTTCTCTTGTAGTGTATCCAGTCCACGGATCATCCATTACTTTTGGGATATTCTCCTTCCCAACAGGAAGTTGCAAGAGGATCACCCACAGCAGAGCTGCTATATAGCTCCTCCCCTAACTGCCATATCCAGTCATTCGACCGAAACAAGCCGAGAAAGGAGAAACCATAGGGTGCAGTGGTGACTGTAGTTTAATTAAAATTTAGACCTGCCTGAAAAGGACAGGGTGGGCCGTGGACTGGATACACTACAAGAGAAATAAATTTATCAGGTAAGCATAAATTATGTTTTCTCTTGTTAAGTATATCCAGTCCACAAATCATCCATTACTTGTGGGATACCAATACCAAAGCTAAAGTACACGGATGATGGGAGGGACAAGGCAGGAACTTAAACGTAAGGAACCACTGCCTGTAGAACCTTTCTCCCAAAAACAGCCTCCGAAGAAGCAAAAGTATCAAATTTGTAAAAAAAAAGGGAAAGACCAAGTTGCAGCCTTGCAAATCTGTTCAACAGAGGCCTCATTTTTAAAGGCCCAGGTGGAAGCCACAGCTCTAGTAGAATGAGCTGCAATCCTTTCAGGAGGCTGCTGTCCAGCAGTCTCATAGGCTAAACGGATTATACTCCGAAGCCAAAAAGAAAGAGAGGTTGCCGAGGCCTTCTGACCTCTCCTCTGTCCAGAGTAAACAACAAACAGGTTAGATGTTTGGCGAAAATCTTTAGTAGCCTGTAAGTAAAACTTCAAGGCACGGACTACGTCTAGATACTGCAAAAGACGTTCCTACTTTGAAGAAGGATTAGGACATAATGATGGAACAACAATCTCTTGATTGATATTCTTGTTAGAAACCACCTTAGGTAAAAACCCAGGTTTTGTACGCAGAACAACTTTATCTGAATGAAAGATCAGATAAGGAGAATCACAATGTAAGGCAGATAACTCTTCGAGCCGAGGAAATAGCCATCAGAAAAAGAACTTTCCATGAAAGAAGTTTGATATCAATAGAATGAAGGGGTTCAAACGGAACCCCTTGAAGAACTTTAAGAACCAAGTTTAAGCTCCATGGAGAAGCAACAGGTTTAATCACAGGCTTAATTCTAACTAAAGCCTGACAAAATGCCTGAACGTCTGGAACTTCTGCCAGACGCTTGTGTAAAAGAATAGACAGAGCAGAAATCCCTTTAAAGAACTAGCTGATAATCCTTTGTCCAAACCCTCTTGGAGGAAGGACAATATCCTAGGAATCCTAACCCTACTCCATGAGTAATTCTTGGATTCACACCAATGAAGATATTTACGCCATATATTGTGGTAAATTTTCCTGGTGACAGGTTTTCGTGCCTGTATTAAGATATCAATTACTGACTCAGAGAAGCCACGCTTTGATAGGATCAAGCTTTCAATCTCCATGCAGTCAGTCTCAGAGAAAGTAGATTCAGATGATTGAAAGGACCTTGTATTAGAAGGTCTTGTCTCAGAGGCAGAGTCCATGGTGGAAAGGATGACATGTCCACTAGGTCTGCATACCAGGTCCTGCGTGGCCACGCAGGCGCTATCAATATCACCGATGCTCTTTCCTGTTTGATTTTGGCAATCAGACGAGGGAGCAGAGGAAACACATAAGCCAGGTTGAAGAACCAAGGCGCTGCTAGAGCATCTATCAGTGCCGCTTCTGGGTCCCTGGACCTGGATCCGTAACAAGGAAGCTTGGCGTTCTGGCGAGACGCCATGAGATCCAATTCTGGTTTGCCCCAACAGAGAACCAATTGAGCAAACACCTCTGGATGGAGTTCCCATTCCCCGGGATGAAAAGTCTGACGATAGTTCTCTACACCTGGGATATGGATCGCTGACAGGTGGCAAGAGTGAGTCTCTGCCCAGCGAATTATCTTGGAGACTTCTGACATCGCTAGGGAACTTCTGGTTCCCCCTTGATGGTTGATGTAAGCCACAGTCGTGATGTTGTCCGACTGAAATCTGATGAACCTCAGTGTTGCTAGCTGAGGCCAAGCCAGAAGAGCATTGAATATTGCTCTTAACTCCAGAATATTTATTGGGAGGAGTTTCTCCTCCTGAGTCCATGAACCCTGAGTCTTCAGGGAGTTCCAGACTGCACCCCAACCTAGAAGGCTGGCATCTGTTGTTACAATTGCCCAATCTGGTCTGCGAAAGGTCATACCCTTGGACAGATGGGCCCGAGATAACCACCAGAGAAGAGAATCTCTGGTTTCCTGATCCAGATTTAGTAGAGGGGATAAATCTGTGTAATCCCCATTCCACTGACTGAGCATGCATAATTGCAGCGGTCTGAGATGCAGGCGTCCGAATGGCACTATGTCCATCGCCGCTACCATTAAGCCGATTACTTCCATGCACTGAGCAACCGTGGGGCGCGGAATGGAGTGAAGAACACGGCAAGCATTTAGAAGTTTTGATAACCTGGACTCCGTCAGGTAAATTTTCATTTCTACAGAATCTATTAGAGTCCCTAGGAAGGAAACCCTCGTGAGAGGAGATAGAGAACTCTTTTCTTCGTTCACTTTCCACCCATGCAACCTCAGGAATGCCAGAACTATCTCTGTATGAGATTTGGCAATTTGAAAGCTTGACGCCTGTATCAGGATATCGTCCAGGTAAGGAGCCACCGCTATGCCTCGCGGTCTTAGGACCGCCAGAAGTGAGCCCAGAACCTTTGTAAAAATTCTTGGGGCTGTAGCCAACCCGAATGGAAGAGCTACAAATTGGTAATGCCTGTCTAGAAAGGCAAACCTCAGGAACTGATGATGATTCTTGTGAATCGGAATGTGAAGGTAGGCATCCTTTAAGTCCACTGTGGTCATGTACTGACCCTCTTGGATCATGGGTAAAATGGTTCGAATAGTTTCCATCTTGAATGACAGAACTCTGAGGAATTTGTTTAGGATCTTTAAATCCAAAATTGGTCTGACGGTTCCCTCTTTTTTGGGAACCACAAACAGATTTGAATAAAACCCGTCCGCGGAACTGGATGGATCACTCCCATTACAAGGAAATCTTGTACGCAGTTTAGGAATGCCTCTTTCTTTATCTGGTTTGCAGATAATCTTGAAAGGTGAAATCTCCCTTGTGGAGGAGAAGCTTTGAAGTCCAGAAGATATCCCTGAGATATGATCTCCAACGCCCAGGGATCCTGAACATCTCTTGCCCACGCCTGGGCGAAGAGAGAGAGTCTGCCCCCTACTAGATCCGTTGTCGGATAGGGGGCCGCTCCTTCATGCTGTCTTAGAGGCAGCAGCAGGCTTTCTGGCCTGCTTGCCCTTGTTCCAGGACTAGTTAGGTTTCCAGGCCTGCTTGGATTGAGCAAAAGTTCCCTCTTGTTTTGAAGCAGAGGAAGTTGATGCTGCACCTGCCTTGAAATTTCGAAAGGCACGAAAGTTAGACTGTTTGGCCTTTGATTTGGCCCTGTCCTGAGGAAGGGTATGACCCTTACCTCCAGTAATGTCAGCAATAATTTCATTCAAACCAGGCCCGAATAAGGTCTGCCCCTTGAAAGGAATGTTGAGTAATTTAGACTTTGAAGTCACATCAGCTGACCAGGATTTGAGCCATAGCGCCCTACGCACCTGGATGGCGAATCCGGAATTCTTAGCCGTTAGTTTAGTCAAATGAACAATGGCATCAGAAACAAATGAGTTAGCTAGCTTAAGAGTTCTAAGCTTGTCAACAATTTCAGTCAATTGAGGCCTCTTCCAGGGCCTCAAACCAGAATGCCGCCGCAGCAGTGACAGGCGCAATGCATGCAAGGGGCTGTAAAATAAAACCTTGTTGAATAAACATTTTCTTAAGGTAACCCTCTAATTGTTTATCCATTGGATCTGAAAAAGCACAACTGTCCTCAACCGGGATAGTGGTACGCTTTGCTAAAGTAGAAACTGCTCCCTCCACCTTAGGGACAGTCTGCCATAAGTCCCGTGTAGTGGCATCTATTGGAAACATTTTTCTAAATATAGGAGGTGGGGAAAAGTGCACACCGGGCCTTTCCCACTCCTTACTAATAATTTCTGTAAGCCTTTTAGGTATTGGAAAAACATCAGTACTCACCGGCACTGCATAGTATTTATCCAGCCTACACAATTTCTCTGGCACTGCAATTGTGTCACAGTCATTCAGAGCAGCTAATACCTCCCGAAGCAATACACAGAGGTTCTCAAGCTTAAATTTAAAATTAGAAATCTCTGAATCAGGTCTCCCCGATTCAGAGACGTCACCCACAGACTGAAAGCTCTCCGTCCTCAGGTTCTGCATATTGAGACATGGCTCTTACAGCATCTACGCGCTCTGTATCTCGTCTAACCCCAGAGCTATCGCGCTTGCCCCTCAATTCAGGCAATCTGTATAATACCTCTGACAGGGTATTATTCATGATTGCAGCCATGTCCTGCAAAGTAATTGCTATGGGCGTCCCTGATGTACTTGGTGCCATATTAGCGTGCGTCCCTTGAGCGGGAGGCGAAGGGTCCGACACATGGGGAGAGTTAGTTGGCATAACTTCCCCCTCGACAGACCCCTCTGGTGACAATTCTTTTATAGATAAACACTGATCTTTACTTTTTAAGGTGAAATCAATACATTTAGTACACATTCTCCTATGGGGCTCCACCATGGCTTTTAAACATAATGAACAAGTATCCTCTGTTTCAGACATGTTTGTACAGACTAGCAATGAGACTAGCAAGCTTGGAAAACACTTTAAAGCAAGTAAACAAGCAATATAAAAAAACGTTACTGTGCCTTTAAGAGAAACAAATTTTGACAAAATTTGAAATAACAGTGAAAAAGGCAGTTACACTAACAACATTTTTACAGTGTATGTAACAAGTCAGCATAGCATTGCACCCACTTGCAAATGGATGATTAACCCCTTAATAACAAAAACAGAATAATAAATGACAAAAAAAGTTTTTTAAACACATTCACAACAACTACCACAGTCTACTGTGATTGTTACCCTCCTCAAACACGACTTTGAAGCCTTTTGAGCCCTTCAGAGATGTCCTGTATCATGCAGAGGGAAGCTGAATGTCTCTGTCAGTATTTTTATCTGCACAGAAAAGCACTAAAATAGGCCCTTCCCACTCATATTGCAACAGTGGAAAGCCTGTTACTAGGCAAAAATCAAGCCAGCCATGTGGGAAAAAAAACTAGGCCCCAATAAGTTTTGTCACCAAATATATATAAAAACGATTAACATGATAGCAAATGTTTTATATTACACTTTTATAAGAGTATGTATCTCTGTTAATAAGCCTGATACCAGTCACTATCACTGCATTTAAGGCTTAACTTACATTAATCCGGTATCAGCAGCATTTTTCTAGCAAATTCCATCCCTAGAAATATGTTAACTGCACATACCTTATTACAGGAAAACTTGCACGCTATTCCCCCTCTGAAGTTACCTCACTCCTCAGAATATGTGAGAACAGCAAAGGATCTTAGTTACTTCTGCTAAGATCATAGAAATCACAGGCAGATTCTTCTTCTAATGCTGTCTGAGATGAAACAGTACACTCCGGTACCATTTAAAAATAACAAACTTTTGATTGAAGTTAAAAAACTATAATACACCACTCGCCTCTTACTACATCCATCTTTGTTGAGAGTTGCAAGAGAATGACTGGGTATGGCAGTGAGGGGAGGAGCTATATAGCAGCTCTGCTGTGGGTGATCCTCTTGCAACTTCCTGTTGGGAAGGAGAATATCCCACAAGTAATGGATGATCCGTGGACTGGATACACTTAACAAGAGAAAATAGCTTACATTTTTTTAGGCAGTACATAATCTTAATAACCTTTTACCCTGCAATCACAGCTAGTCTATCTCAATGAATGTGCATAATTGTTCTTGCTCTATTAACAGTATGTCCTTAATGAGGGAATCTTCTTGCATCCTCAGATTAGCAGATATCCCTCTCAAGCAATCTCAAATACTCACTGAACACTATATGTATTTAACCACTGATCATTTAGTCACAGTATAAACCCAGTATTGTAACAGCGCTTCAAAGCTAAACGCATTAAGAAACCAATCTCAATTAGGGACATATAATAAAAAAAATAGATGGGAGGGCTGAGTCTGCCAGTGAGCAAGTTGGTCACACATCACTGTAGCTTCATTGGAGTTTGTTCTTTTTACACCACGATAGCTCACTTAGCCTAACCAGACCTGCTATCAGAGCACATGTGCTTACATTACAACACATGACCTGCCCTAACGTGGTTTTGGAGTGAGCAGAGAAGCAGAGTCGAACAAACCCCTCCTCACAAGCTTTATATCTGTAAGGGGAGCCCTGATCCTCAGTTGTTGTTTTTTTAAGTCTTCAGCCTCTGAATTTTAGGTGACTGCCAACTTACTTATATCTATCTTGGTGAGATTTATTTTGTATGCTATCCTAGTGGGACACTCATTTTTCTTCATTCTGTACTGCCGAGTTATCTTGTGTTTAAAACTGCACCACACCTGGTATGAGATACACACTATGACACTTGGTGATATAACCTTTTTTCCAACTGCCTTTCTGTGAGTTAGAGACACTCAGTCTATCACATTTATGATTTGGAATATGCTTATTTTTTTGGCACCAGTGGAATTCTCCTCTGTTAAAGGGCCATAATACCCAAATGTTTAAACACTTGAAAGTGATACAGCATAGCTGTAAAAAGCTGACTAGAAAACATCACCTGAACATCTCTATGTAAAAAAACAGAATTTATGTTTACCTGATAAATTACTTTCTCCAACGGTGTGTCCGGTCCACGGCGTCATCCTTACTTGTGGGATATTCTCTTCCCCAACAGGAAATGGCAAAGAGCCCAGCAAAGCTGGTCACATGATCCCTCCTAGGCTCCGCCTTCCCCAGTCATTCGACCGACGTAAAGGAGGAATATTTGCATAGGAGAAATCATATGATACCGTGGTGACTGTAGTTAGAGAAATTAAATCATCAGACCTGATTAAAAAACCAGGGCGGGCCGTGGACCGGACACACCGTTGGAGAAAGTAATTTATCAGGTAAACATAAATTCTGTTTTCTCCAACATAGGTGTGTCCGGTCCACGGCGTCATCCTTACTTGTGGGAACCAATACCAAAGCTTTAGGACACGGATGATGGGAGGGAGCAAATCAGGTCACCTAGATGGAAGGCACCACGGTTTGCAAAACCTTTCTCCCAAAAATAGCCTCAGAAGAAGCAAAAGTATCAAATTTGTTAAATTTGGTAAAAGTGTGCAGTGAAGACCAAGTCGCTGCCTTACATATCTGATCAACAGAAGCCTCGTTCTTGAAGGCCCATGTGGAAGCCACAGCCCTAGTGGAATGAGCTGTGATTCTTTCAGGAGGCTGCCGTCCGGCAGTCTCATAAGCCAATCTGATGATGCTTTTAAGCCAAAAAGAGAGAGAGGTAGAAGTTGCTTTTTGACCTCTCCTTTTAGGTCAAAAAGCAACTTCTACCTCTCTCTTTGTAGCCTCTAAATAGAATTTTAGAGCACGAACTACATCCAAATTGTGCAACAAACGTTCCTTCTTTGAAACTGGATTCGGACACAAAGAAGGCACAACTATCTCCTGGTTAATATTTTTGTTAGAAACAACTTTCGGAAGAAAACCAGGTTTAGTACGCAAAACCACCTTATCTGCATGGAACACCAGATAAGGAGGAGAACACTGCAGAGCAGATAACTCTGAAACTCTTCTAGCAGAAGAAATTGCAACCAAAAACAAAACTTTCCAAGATAATAACTCAATATCTACGGAATGTAAGGGTTCAAACGGAACCCCTTGAAGAACTGAAAGAACTAAATTGAGACTCCAAGGAGGAGTCAAAGGTTTGTAAACAGGATTGATTCTAACCAGGGCCTGAACAAGAGCCTGAACATCTGGCACAGCCGCCAGCTTCTTGTGAAGTAAAACAGATAAAGCAGAAATCTGTCCCTTCAAAGAACTTGCAGATAATCCTTTCTCCAAACCCTCTTGTAGAAAGGATAGAATCTTAGGAATTTTTACCCTGTTCCATGGGAATCCTTTCGATTCGCACCAACAGATATATTTCTTCCATACTTTATGGTAAATTTTCCTAGTTACAGGCTTTCGAGCCTGAATAAGAGTATCAATGACAGAATCTGAGAACCCACGCTTTGATAAAATCAAGCGTTCAATCTCCAAGCAGTCAGTTGGAGTGATGCCAGATTCGGATGTTCGAACGGACCTTGAACAAGAAGGTCCCGTCTCAAAGGTAGCTTCCATGGTGGAGCCGATGACATATTCACCAGGTCTGCATACCAAGTTCTGCGTGGCCACGCAGGAGCTATCAAGATCACCGAAGCCCTCTCTTGATTGATCCTGGCTACCAGCCTGGGAATGAGAGGAAACGGTGGGAACACATAAGCTAGGTTGAAGGTCCAGGGCGCTATTAGTGCATCTACTAGAGTCGCCTTGGGATCCCTGGATCTGGACCCGTAGCAAGGAACCTTGAAGTTCTGACGAGACGCCATCAGATCCATGTCTGGAATGCCCCATAATTGAGTTATTTGGGCAAAGATTTCCGGATGGAGTTCCCACTCCCCCGGATGAAATGTCTGACGACTCAGAAAATCCGCTTCCCAATTTTCCACTCCTGGGATGTGGATTGCAGACAAGTGGCAGGAGTGAAGCTCCGCCCATTGAATTACTTTGGTCACTTCTTCCATCGCCAGGGAACTCCTTGTTCCCCCCTGATGGTTGATATATGCAACAGTCGTCATGTTGTCTGATTGAAACCTTATGAATTTGGCCTTTGCTAGTTGAGGCCAAGCCTTGAGAGAATTGAATATCGCTCTCAGTTCCAGAATGTTTATCGGGAGAAGAGATTCTTCCCGAGACCATAGACCCTGAGCCTTCAGGTGTTTCCAGACCGCGCCCCAGCCCACCAGGCTGGCGTCGGTCGTTACAATGACCCACTCTGGTCTTCTGAAGCTCATCCCTTGGGACAGGTTGTCCAGGGTCAGCCACCAACGGAGTGAATCTCTGGTCCTCTGATCTACTTGGATCGTCGGGGACAAATCTGTATAATCCCCATTCCACTGTCTGAGCATGCACAGTTGTAATGGTCTTAGATGAATTCGCGCAAAAGGAACTACGTCCATTGCCGCAACCATCAAACCTATTACTTCCATGCACTGCGCTATGGAAGGAAGAAGAACAGAATGAAGTACTTGACAAGAGCTTAGAAGTTTTGATTTTCTGGCTTCTGTCAGAAAAATCTTCATTTCCAAGGAGTCTATTATTGTTCCCAAGAAGGGAACTCTTGTTGACGGAAATAGAGAACTTTTTTCTACGTTCACTTTCCACCCGTGAGATCTGAGAAAGGCTAGGACAATGTCCGTATGAGCCTTTGCTTGTGGTAGAGACGACGCTTGAATCAGTATGTCGTCCAAGTAGGGTACTACTGCAATGCCCCTTGGCCTTAGCACCGCTAGAAGGGACCCTAGTACCTTTGTGAAAATTCTTGGAGCAGTGGCTAGTCCGAATGGAAGTGCCACAAACTGGTAATGCTTGTCCAGAAAGGCGAATCTTAGGAACCGATGATGTTCCTTGTGGATAGGAATATGTAGATACGCATCCTTTAAATCCACCGTGGTCATGAATTGACCTTCCTGGATGGTAGGAAGAATTGTCCGAATGGTTTCCATCTTGAACGATGGGACCTTGAGAAATTTGTTTAGGATCTTGAGATCCAAAATTGGCCTGAATGTTCCCTCTTTTTTGGGAACTATGAACAGATTGGAGTAAAACCCCATCCCTTGTTCTCCTAATGGAACAGGATGAATCACTCCCATTTTTAACAGGTCTTCTACACAATGTAAGAATGCCTGTCTTTTTATTTGGTCTGAAGACAATTGAGACCTGTGGAACCTTCCCCTTGGGGGTAGTTCCTTGAATTCCAGGAGATAACCTTGAGAAACTATTTCTAGCGCCCAAGGATCCTGAACATCTCTTGCCCAAGCCTGAGCTAAGAGAGAGAGAGTCTGCCCCCCACCAGATCCGGTCCCGGATCGGGGGCCAGCATCTCATGCTGTCTTGGTAGCGGGCTTCTTGGCCTGCTTACCTTTGTTCCAGCCTTGCATCGGTCTCCAGGCTGGCTTGGTTTGAGAAGAATTACCCTCTTGCTTAGAGGATGTAGAATTTGAGGCTGGTCCGTTTCTGCGAAAGGGACGAAAATTTGTTTTATTTTTAGCCTTAAAAGACCTATCCTGAGGAAGGGCGTGGCCCTTTCCCCCAGTGATGTCTGAAATAATCTCTTTCAAGTCAGGGCCAAACAGCGTTTTCCCCTTGAAAGGGATGTTAAGCAATCTGTTCTTGGAGGACACATCCGCTGACCAAGACTTCAGCCAAAGCGCTCTGCGCGCCACAATAGCAAAACCTGAATTTTTCGCCGCTAATCTAGCTAATTGCAAAGTGGCGTCTAAGGTAAAAGAGTTAGCCAACTTAAGTGCTTGAACTCTGTCCATAACCTCCTCATAAGAGGATGCTTGATTGAGCGACTTTTTTAGTTCCTCGAACCAGAAACACGCTGCTGTAGTGACAGGAACAATGCATGAAATTGGTTGTAGAAGGTAACCTTGCTGAACAAACATCTTTTTAAGCAAACCCTCTAATTTTTTATCCATAGGATCTTTGAAAGCACAACTATCTTCTATAGGGATAGTGGTGCGTTTATTTAGAGTAGAAACCGCCCCCTCGACCTTGGGGACTGTCTGCCATAAGTCCTTCCTGGGGTCGACCATAGGAAATAATTTCTTAAATATAGGGGGAGGGACAAAAGGTATGCCGGGCCTTTCCCATTCTTTATTTACAATGTCCGCCACCCGCTTGGGTATAGGAAAAGCTTCGGGGGGCACCGGGACCTCTAGGAACCTGTCCATCTTACATAATTTCTCTGGAATGACCAAATTGTCACAATCATCCAGAGTAGATAACACCTCCTTAAGCAGAGCGCGGAGATGTTCCAATTTAAATTTAAATGTAATAACGTCAGGTTCAGCTTGTTGAGAAATTTTTCCTGAATCTGAAATTTCTCCCTCAGACAAAACCTCCCTAGCCCCCTCAGACTGGTGTAAGGGCATGTCAGAACCATTATCATCAGCGTCCTCATGCTCTTCAGTATCTAAAACAGAGCAGTCGCGCTTTCGCTGATAGGTGGGCATTTTGGCTAAAATGTTTTTAATAGAATTATCCATTACAGCCGTTAATTGTTGCATAGTAAGGAGGATTGGCGCACTAGATTCACTAGGGACCTCCTGAGTGGGCAAGACTGGTGTAGACATAGAAGGAGATGATGCAGTACCATGCTTACTCCCCTCACTTAAGGAATCATTTTGGGCAACATTATTATCAGTGGCATCATTGTCCCTACTTTGTTTGTCACATTCATCACATATATTTAAATGGAGAGGAACCTTGGCTTCCGAACATACAGAACATCGTCTATCTGATAGTTCAGACATGTTAATAGGCATAAACTTGATAACAAAGCACAAAAAACGTTTTAAAATAAAACCGTTACTGTCTCTTTAAATTTTAAACTGAACACACTTTTTTACTGAATATACGCAAAAGTATGAAGGAAATGTTCAAAATTCACCAAAATTTCACCACAGTGTCATAAAGCCTTAAAAGTATTGCACACCAAATTTGAAAGCTTTAACTCTTAAAATAACGGAACCGGAGCCGTTTTTACATTTAACCCCTATACAGTCCCTGGTATCTGCTTTGCTGAGACCCAACCAAGCCCAGAGGGGAATACGATACCAAATGACGCCTTCAATAAGCTTTTTCAGTGGATCTGAGCTCCTCACACATGCATCTGCATGCCTTGCTTCTCAAAAACAACTGCGCATTAGTGGCGCGAAAATGAGGCTCTGCCTATGACTAGAAAAGGCCCCCAGTGAAAAAGGTATCCAATACAGTGCCTGCCGTTTTTTTTTAATAAAATTCCCAAGATTAAAATAACTCTCCAAAGTTATAAACCATTAAATATGCTTATAAAGTAATCGTTTTGGCCCAGAAAAATGTCTACCAGTCTTTAAAGCCCTTGTGAAGCCCTTTTATTCTTATATTGAAAATTAAGAAAATGGCTTACCGGATCCCATAGGGAAAATGACAGCTTCCAGCATTACCAAGTCTTGTTAGAAATGTGTCATACCTCAAGCAGCCAAAGTCTGCTCACTGTTTCCCCCAACTGAAGTTAATTCCTCTCAACAGTCCTGTGTGGAAACAGCCATCGATTTTAGTAACGGTTGCTAAAATCATTTTCCTCTTACAAACAGAAATCTTCATCTCTTTTCTGTTTCAGAGTAAATAGTACATACCAGCACTATTTTAAAATAACAAACTCTTGATAGAAGAATAAAAACTACATTTAAACACCAAAAAACTCTGAGCCATCTCCGTGGAGATGTTGCCTGTGCAACGGCAAAGAGAATGACTGGGGAAGGCGGAGCCTAGGAGGGATCATGTGACCAGCTTTGCTGGGCTCTTTGCCATTTCCTGTTGGGGAAGAGAATATCCCACAAGTAAGGATGACGCCGTGGACCGGACACACCTATGTTGGAGAAAGAAAGATATTTTACCTCAAAAAATCCTCAGTAACCACCTCCCATTGTAAAGGATTTCTAAGCAGCATTTTAGTATGTCTGTCCCGGGACAACTGAAGGGATGAGCATTGTGAACTCTCATATTATTTCACCAATCAGGTAAAGGAAGCTTACTATGAAATCTCATGAGAGTTAAGTCAAATCTCATGAGATCACAGTAAGAGTTCATGACCTGAGCACTGCTGATGCTGATTGGCTGCTATTCATTTCTTCATTTTTTAAATTTTTTACCTGCAGCTGGGAGCAGCTGAGTATAACTTTTTACACAGAACTAACTCTACTGAGCTGAGGAGATTGTGAGGTAAAATATCTTCCTTTTTTACATAGAGATGCTCAGGTGATATTTTCCTGTCAGCTTTTTACAGTTATACTGCATCAGTTTCAAGTGATTTAGCATATGAGTATTATGTCCCTTTAAGGAGAGTGCTACTTACTTTTCAGTTGGGTCACCAGCCTTTGCTTCTTTCATACCAACCAACCAGCCTTTTTATTACTCCTTGAACACAGTTATTGGCCACTGTCCTTCCTTATATTTAGAGCATACCAGTGAATTCTTTTTTTTTATTTTATTTTTTATAAAGATAGAAAAAGTCCACACCAGCATCTACAGTAGTCGATCACTTTAGTTCTGCCCTGTCACCGACCATTGCCTTGCTGGAAGAGGGGAACACTACTCTAGCTCTCAAAGACTTACAGGATTCTGCCCCAGCTCCAGTCAACTCAACTTTTATTCTGGACTCTCAAAACCTTAATTGAGATCCATCACCCCCTCTCTCAAAGCTCAGTTTACTGAAGCTATTACTGATCTGCGCAAGGAAATTAATTCCACTAATGAGAGCTTGGATACTGTGGACTAAAAGCAAGAAGATGTTGCTGTTGATTCACACTAACTTACTGACTCATATCAAACAGCTAGCTGATCAAATAACTGTGGTCGAGGATAAAAACATAATTTGTGCTTCTCTGATAAATTAACTTCTTTCATGGTGGTGAGAGTCCATCATCCATTACTCCTGGCAATTACTCTTACCTACCACTAGGGGGAGGCAAAGAATCCCAAAATGTCTATAAAACCCCTCCCACCTCGCCAGTACCTCAGTCTAACATATAGCCGAGCACAAAAAGGAAGGAAAAGTAATAAGAGAAAACAAAATAGGAGTGGGGGAAAAAAAAGATATGCGCAAAAAACGAAAAAACAAACAGTGTGGGGTCTCGTGGACTCTTACCACCATGAAGAAATTAATTTATCAGATAAGCATAAATGTTTTCTTTCATACCGGTGGTGAGAGTCCAAAAACATAATTTATGTAAGAACTTACCTGATAAATTCATTTCTTTCATATTAGCAAGAGTCCATGAGCTAGTGACGTATGGGATATACATTCCTACCAGGAGGGGCAAAGTTTCCCAAACCTCAAAATGCCTATAAATACACCCCTCACCACACCTACAAATCAGTTTAACGAATAGCCAAGAAGTGGGGTGATAAGAAAAAAGTGGAATTGGAATAATTGTGCTTTATACAAAAAAATCATAACCACCATAAAAAAGGGTGGGCCTCATGGACTCTTGCTAAAATGAAAGAAATGAATTTATCAGGTAAGTTCTTACATAAATTATGTTTTCTTTCATGTAATTAGCAAGAGTCCATGAGCTAGTGACGTATGGGATAATGAATACCCAAGATGTATGTAAAATAAAAGCAGAAGAATCAAACTGAAACAGCTGCCTGAAGTACTTTTCTACCAAAAACTGCTTCAGAAGAAGAAAACACATCAAAATGGTAGAATTTAGTAAAAGTATGCAAAGAAGACCAAGTTGCTGCTTTGCAAATCTGATCAACCGAAGCTTCATTCCTAAACACCCAGGAAGTAGAAACCGACCTAGTAGAATGAGCTGTAATCCTTTGAGGCAGAGTTTTACCCGACTCAACATAAGCATGATGAATCAAAGACTTTAACCAAGATGCCAAAGAAATGGCAGAAGCCTTCTGGCCTTTCCTGGAACTGGAAAAGATAACAAATAGACTAGAAGTCTTTCGGAAATCTTTAGTAGCTTCAACATAATATTTCAAAGCTCTGACTACATCCAAAGAATGCAACGATCTTTCCTTAGAATTCTTAGGATTAGGACATAATGAAGGAACCACAATTTCTCTACTAATGTTGTTAGAATTCACAACCTTAGGTAAAAATGTAAATGAAGTTCGCAATACCGCCTTATCCTGATGAAAATCAGAAAAGGAGACTCACAAGAAAGAGCAGATAATTCAGAAACTCTTCTAGCAGAAGAGATGGCCAAAAGAAACAAAACTTTCCAAGAAAGTAATTTAATATCCAGCGAATGCATAGGTTCAAACGGAGGAGCTTGATGAGCCCCCAAAACCAAATTCAAACTCCAAGGAGGAGAAATTTACTTAATGACAGGTTTTATACGAACCAAAGCCTGTACAAAACAATGAATATCAGGAAGATTAGCAATCTTTCTGTGAAACAACACAGAAAGAGCAGAAATTTGTCCTTTCAAGGAACTTGCAGACAAACCTTTATCCAGACCATCCTGAAGAAACTGTAAAATTCTAGGAATTCTAAAAGAATGCCAAGAAAAATGATGAGAAGAACACCAAGAAATGTAAGTCTTCCAGACTCGATAATATATCTTCCTAGACACAGATTTACGAGCCTGTAACATAGTATTAATTACGGAGTCAGAGAAACCTCTATGAATGAGAATCAAGCGTTCAATCTCCAAACCTTCAAATTTAATGATTTGAGATCCTGATGGGAAAAAGGACCTTGCGATAGAAGGTCTGGTCTTAACGGAAGAGTCCACGGTTGGCAAGAGGCCATCCGAACAAGATCCGTATAACAAAACCTGTGAGGCCATGCTGGAGCCACCAGCAGAACAAACGAACGCTCCTTTAGAATCTTTGAAATCACTCTTGGAAGAAGAACTAGAGGCGGAAAGACATAGGCAGGATGATACTTCCAAGGAAGTGACAATGCATCCACTGCTTCCGCCTGAGGATCCCTGGATCTGGACAGATACCTGGGAAGCTTCTTGTTTAGATGAGAAGTCATCAGATCTATTTCTGGAAGTCCCCAGATTTGAACAATCTGAAGAAATACCTCTGGGTGAAGAGACCATTCGCCCGGATGTAAAGTCTGGCGACTGAGATAATCCGCTTCCCAATTGTCTATACCTGGGATGTGAACCGCAGAAATTAGACAGGAGCTGGATTCCGCCCATGCAAGTATTCGAGATACTTCT
The DNA here is from genome assembly GCF_027579735.1 of Bombina bombina. NCBI lineage: Eukaryota > Metazoa > Chordata > Amphibia > Anura > Bombinatoridae > Bombina > Bombina bombina. The sequence goes on along the minus strand of NC_069501.1, from coordinate 955,377,563 downwards.
TTCATAGCCAGAGGACTGTGAGTCCCTCCTTGATGATTGACATATGCCACGGTTGTGACATTGTCTGTTTGAAAACAAATGAACGACTCTCTCTTTAGAAGCGGCCACGACTGAAGAGCTCTGAAAATCGCACGGAGTTCCAAAATGTTGATCGGTAATCTCGCCTCCTGAGATTCCCAAACCCCCTGCGCTGTCAGAGACCCCCATACAGCTCCCCAACCTGTCAGACTTGCATCTGTTGAGATCACAGTCCAGGTCGGAAGAACAAAAGAAGCCCCCTGAACAAAACAATGATGGTCTGTCCACCACATCAGAGAGTGTCGTACAATCGGTTTTAAAGATATTAATTGTGATATCTTTGTGTAATCCCTGCACCACTGGTTCAGCATACAAAGCTGAAGAGGTTGCATGTGAAAACGAGCAAAGGGGATCGCGTCCGATGCAGCAGTCATAAGACTTAGAATTTCCATGCATAAAGCTAGCGAAGGGAATGATTGAGACTGAAGGTTTCGACAAGCTGAAACCAATTTCAGACGTCTTTTGTCCGTCAAAGACAGAGTCATGGACACTGAATCTATCTGGAAACCAAAAAAGGTTACCCTTGTCTGAGGAATCAATGAACTCTTTGGTAAATTGATCCTCCAACCATGTTCTTGAAGAAACGATACAAGTCGATTCGTATGAGATTCTGCTAAATGTGAAGACTGAGCAAGTACCAAGATATCGTCCAAATAAGGAAATACCACAATACCCTGCTCTCTGATTACAGATAGCAGGGCACCAAGAACCTTTATAAAAATCCTTGGAGCTGTTGCTAGGCCAAACGGCAGAGCCACAAACTTGTAATGCGTGTCTAGAAAAGAGAATCTCAGAAACTGAAAATGATCTGGATGAATCGGAACGTGCAGATATACATCCTGTAAATCTATTGTGGACATATAACGCCCTTGCTGAACAAAAGGCAGAATACCATTTTGAATGTTGGTATTCTTACATAACGATTCAAAATTTTTAAATCCATAACTGGTCTGAAGGAATTCTCCTTCTTTGGTAAAATGAATAGATTTGAGTAAAACCCCAGACCCTGTTCGAGAACTGGAACTGGTACAATTACTCCAGCCAACTCTAGATCTGAAACACATTTCAGAAATGCTTGAGCCTTCACTGGATTTATTGGAACGCGAGAAAGAAAAAATCTTCTTGCAGGAGGCCTTATCTTGAAACCTATTCTGTACCCTTGTGAAACAATGTTCTGAATCCAAAGACTGTGAATCTAATTGATCCAAATTTCTTTGAAAAATCGTAATCTGCCCCCTACCAGCTGGGCTGGAATGAGGGCCGCACCTTCATGTGGACTTGGGAGCTGGCTTTGGCTTTCTAAAAGGCTTGAATTTATTCCAGAATGGAGATGGTTTCCAAACAGAAACTGTTCCTGTAGAGGAAGGATCAGGCTTTTGTTCCTTATTCTGACGAAAGGAACGAAAAGGATTAGCAGCCCTATATTTACCTTTAGATTTCCCCCCAGTAACAGTTGAAATAATAGAATCCAACTGTGAACCAAACAATTTATTACCTTGGAAAGAAAGGGAAAGCAAAGTTGACTTAGAAGACATATCAGCATTCCAAGTTTTAAGCCATAAAGCTCTTCTAGCTAAAATGGCTAAAGACATATACCTGATATCAACCCTAATGATATCAAAGATGGCATCACAAATAAAGTTATTAGCATGTTGAAGAAGTTTAACAATGCTATGAGAATTATGATCTGTTGCTTGTTGAGCTAAAGCCTCCAACCAGAAAGTTGAAGCTGCAGCAACATCCGCCAAAGATATAGCAGGTCTAAGAAGATTACCTGAACATAAATAAGCTTTCCTTAGAAAAACAGAATTTATGTTTACCTGATAAATTACTTTCTCCAACGGTGTCCGGTCCACGGCGTCATCCTTACTTGTGGGATATTCTCTTCCCCAACAGGAAATGGCAAAGAGCTCAGCAAAGCTGGTCACATGATCCCTCCTAGGCTCCGCCTTCCCCAGTCATTCGACCGACGTAAAGGAGGAATATTTGCATAGGAGAAATCATATGATACCGTGGTGACTGTAGTTAGAGAAAATAAATCATCAGACCTGATTAAAAAAAAACCAGGGCGGGCCGTGGACCGGACACACCGTTGGAGAAAGTAATTTATCAGGTAAACATAAATTCTGTTTTCTCCAACATAGGTGTGTCCGGTCCACGGCGTCATCCTTACTTGTGGGAACCAATACCAAAGCTTTAGGACACGGATGATGGGAGGGAGCAAATCAGGTCACCTAGATGGAAGGCACCACGGCTTGCAAAACCTTTCTCCCAAAAATAGCCTCAGAAGAAGCAAAAGTATCAAATTTGTAAAATTTAGTAAAAGTGTGCAGTGAAGACCAAGTCGCTGCCTTACATATCTGATCAACAGAAGCCTCGTTCTTGAAGGCCCATGTGGAAGCCACGGCCCTAGTGGAATGAGCTGTGATTCTTTCAGGAGGCTGCCGTCCGGCAGTCTCATAAGCCAATCTGATGATGCTTTTAAGCCAAAAAGAGAGAGAGGTAGAAGTTGCTTTTTGACCTCTCCTTTTACCAGAATAAACAACAAACAAGGAAGATGTTTGTCTGAAATCCTTTGTAGCCTCTAAATAGAATTTTAGAGCACGAACTACATCCAAATTGTGCAACAAACGTTCCTTCTTTGAAACTGGATTCGGACACAAAGAAGGCACGACTATCTCCTGGTTAATATTTTTGTTAGAAACAACTTTCGGAAGAAAACCAGGTTTAGTACGCAAAACCACCTTATCTGCATGGAACACCAGATAAGGAGGAGAACACTGCAGAGCAGATAACTCTGAAACTCTTCTAGCAGAAGAAATTGCAACCAAAAACAAAACTTTCCAAGATAATAACTTGATATCAACGGAATGTAGGGGTTCAAACGGAACCCCCTGAAGAACTGAAAGAACTAAATTGAGACTCCAAGGAGGAGTCAAAGGTTTGTAAACAGGCTTGATTCTAACCAGAGCCTGAACAAAAGCTTGAACATCTGGTACAGCCGCCAGCTTTTTGTGAAGTAAAACAGATAAAGCAGAAATCTGTCCCTTCAAAGAACTTGCAGATAATCCTTTCTCCAAACCTTCTTGAAGAAAGGATAGAATCTTAGGAATTTTTATCTTGTTCCATGGGAATCCTTTAGATTCACACCAACAGATATATTTTTTCCATATTTTATGGTAGATTTTTCTACTTACAGGCTTTCTAGCCTGAACAAGAGTATCAATGACAGAATCTGAGAACCCTCGCTTTGATAAAATCAAGCGTTCAATCTCCAAGCAGTCAGTTGGAGTGAGGCCAGATTCGGATGTTCGAACGGACCTTGAACAAGAAGGTCCTGTCTCAAAGGTAGCTTCCATGGTGGAGCCGATGACATATTCACCAGATCTGCATACCAAGTCCTGCGTGGCCACGCAGGAGCTATCAAGATCACCGATACCCTCTCCTGTTTGATCCTGGCTACCAGCCTGGGAATGAGAGGAAACGGTGGGAACACATAAGCTAGGTTGAAGCTCCAAGGTGCTACTAGTGCATCCACTAGAGTCGCCTTGGGATCCCTGGATCTGGACCCGTAGCAAGGAACCTTGAAGTTCTGACGAGACGCCATCAGATCCATGTCTGGAATGCCCCACAATTGAATTATTTGGGCAAAGATTTCCGGATGGAGTTCCCACTCCCCCGGATGAAATGTCTGACGACTCAGAAAATCCGCTTCCCAATTTTCCACTCCTGGGATGTGGATTGCAGACAAGTGGCAGGAGTGAGTCTCCGCCCATTGAATTATTTTGGTCACTTCTTCCATCGCCAGGGAACTCCTTGTTCCCCCCTGATGGTTGATATACATAACAGTCGTCATGTTGTCTGATTGAAACCGTATGAATTTGGCCTTTGCTAGCTGAGGCCAAGCCTTGAGAGCATTGAATATCGCTCTCAGTTCCAGAATATTTATCGGGAGAAGAGATTCTTCCCGAGACCAAAGACCCTGAGCTTTCAGGGGTTCCCAGACCGCGCCCCAGCCCACCAGACTGGCGTCGGTCGTGACAATGACCCACTCTGGTCTGCGGAAGCTCATCCCTTGTGACAGGTTGTCCAGGGTCAGCCACCAACGGAGTGAATCTCTGGTCCTCTGATCCACTTGTATCGTCGGAGACAAGTCTGTATAATCCCCATTCCACTGACTGAGCATGCACAGTTGTAATGGTCTTAGATGAATTCGCGCAAAAGGAACTATGTCCATTGCCGCGACCATCAAACCTATTACTTCCATGCACTGCGCTATGGAAGGAAGAAGAACAGAATGAAGTACTTGACAAGAGCTTAGAAGTTTTGATTTTCTGGCCTCTGTCAGAAAAATCCTCATTTCTAAGGAGTCTATTATTGTTCCCAAGAAGGGAACTCTTGTTGACGGAGATACAGAACTTTTTTCTACGTTCACTTTCCACCCGTGAGATCTGAGAAAGGCCAGTACAATGTCCGTATGAGCCTTTGCTTGTGGTAGAGACGACGCTTGAATCAGTATGTCGTCCAAGTAAGGTACTACTGCAATGCCCCTTGGTCTTAGCACCGCTAGAAGGGACCCTAGTACCTTTGTGAAAATTCTTGGAGCAGTGGCTAATCCGAATGGAAGTGCCACAAACTGGTAATGCTTGTCCAGAAAGGCGAACCTTAGGAACCGATGATGTTCCTTGTGGATAGGAATATGTAGATACGCATCCTTTAAATCCACCGTGGTCATGAATTGACCTTCCTGGATGGTAGGAAGAATTGTCCGAATGGTTTCCATTTTGAACGATGGAACCTTGAGAAATTTGTTTAGGATCTTGAGATCTAAGATTGGTCTGAATGTTCCCTCTTTTTTGGGAACTATGAACAGATTGGAGTAGAATCCCATCCCTTGTTCTCTTAATGGAACAGGATGAATCACTCCCATTTTTAACAGGTCTTCTACACAATGTAAGAATGCCTGTCTTATTATGTGGTCTGAAGACAATTGAGACCTGTGGAACCTTCCCCTTGGGGGTAGCTCCTTGAATTCCAGAAGATAACCTTGGGAGACTATTTCTAGCGCCCAAGGATCCAGAACATCTCTTGCCCAAGCCTGAGCGAAGAGAGAAAGTCTGCCCCCCACCAGATCCGGTCCCGGATCGGGGGCCAATATCTCATGCTGTTTTGGTAGCAGTGGCAGGTTTCTTGGCCTGCTTACCCCTTTGTTCCAGCCTTGCATTGGCCTCCAGGCTGGCTTGGTTTGAGAAGTATTACCCTCTTGCTTGGAGGATGTAGAACTTGAGGCTGGTCCGTTTCTGCGAAAGGGACGAAAATTTGGTTTATTTTTAGCCTTAAAAGACCTATCCTGAGGAAGGGCGTGGCCCTTACCCCCAGTGATATCTGAAATAATCTCTTTCAAGTCAGGGCCAAACAGCGTTTTCCCCTTGAAAGGTATGTTAAGCAATTTGTTCTTGGAGGACGCATCCGCTGACCAAGACTTTAGCCAAAGCGCTCTGCGCGCCACAATAGCAAACCCTGAATTTTTCGACGCTAATCTAGCTAATTGCAAAGTGGCGTCTAAGGTAAAAGAGTTAGCCAACTTAAGTGCTTGAACTCTGCCCATAACCTCCTCATAAGAGGATGCTTGATTGAGCGACTTTTCTAGTTCCTTGAACCAGAAACACGCTGCTGTAGTGACCGGAACAATGCATGAAATTGGTTGTAGAAGGTAACCTTGCTGAACAAACATCTTTTTAAGCAAACCCTCTAATTTTTTGTCCATAGGATCTTTAAAAGCACAACTATCTTCTATAGGGATAGTGGTGCGTTTGTTTAGAGTAGAAACCGCCCCCTCGACCTTGGGGACTGTCTGCCATAAGTCCTTCCTGGGGTCGACCATAGGAAATAATTTCTTAAATATAGGGGGAGGGACAAAAGGTATGCCGGGCCTTTCCCATTCTTTATTTACAATGTCCGCCACCCGCTTGGGTATAGGAAAAGCTTCGGGGGGCACCGGGACCTCTAGGAACCTGTCCATTTTACATAATTTCTCTGGAATGACCAAATTGTCACAATCATCCAGAGTAGATAACACCTCCTTAAAGGGATACTTACCCCACATTTTTTCTTTCATGATTCAGATAGAGCATGCAATTTTAAGCAACTTTCTAATTTACTCCTATTATCAATTTATCTTTGTTCTCATGTTATCTTGATTTGAAAAAGCAGTAATAAAAGGTTAGAAGCCCTCCCATTTTTAGTTCAGCACCTTGGTAGAGCTTGCTGATTGGTTTGCTACATTTAGCCACAAATCAGCAAGTGCTACCCAGGTGCTGAACAAAAAATGGTCCAGCTCTAAAACTTACAGTACTGTTTTTTCAAATCAAGATAGCATGAGAACAAAGAAAAATTGATAATAGGAGTAAATTAGAAAGGTGCTTAAAATCTCATGCTCTATCTAAATCATGAAAGAAAAAAATTGGGTTTAGTATCCCTTTAAGCAGAGCGCGGAGATGTTCCAATTTAAATTTAAATGTAATAACATCAGGTTCAGCTTGTTGAGAAATTTTTCCTGAATCTGAAATTTCTCCCTCAGACAAAACCTCCCTAGCCCCTTCAGACTGGTGTAAGGGCATGTCAGAACCATTATCATCAGCGTCCTCATGCTCTTCAGTATCTAAAACAGAGCAGTCGCGCTTTCGCTGATAAGTGGGCATTTTGGCTAAAATGTTTTTAATAGAATTATCCATTACAGCCGTTAATTGTTGCATAGTAAGGAGGATTGGCGCACTAGATGTACTAGGGGCCTCCTGAGTGGGCAAGACTGGTGTAGACATAGAAGGGGATGATGCAGTACCATGCTTACTCCCCTCACTTAAGGAATCGTTTTGGGCAACATTATTATCAGTGGTATCATTGTCCCTACTTTGTTTGTCACATTTATCACATATATTTAAATGGATAGGAACCTTGGCTTCCGAACATACAGAACATCGTCTATCTGATAGTTCAGACATGTTAATAGGCATAAACTTGGTAACAAAGCACAAAAAACGTTTTAAAATAAAACCGTTACTGTCTCTTTAAATTTTAAACTGAACACACTTTTTTACTGAATATACGCAAAAGTATGAAGGAAATGTTCAAAATTCACCAAAATTTCACCACAGTGTCATAAAGCCTTAAAAGTATTGCACACCCAACCAAGCCCAGAGGGGAATACGATACCAAATGACGCCTTCAATAAGCTTTTTCAGTGGATCTGAGCACCTCACACATGCATCTGCATGCCTTGCTTCTCAAAAACAACCCCTATACAGTCCCTGGTATCTGCTTTGCTGAGACCCAACCAAGCCCAGAGGGGAATACGATACCAAATGACGCCTTCAATAAGCTTTTTCAGTGGATCTGAGCACCTCACACATGCATCTGCATGCCTTGCTTCTCAAAAACAACTGCGCATTAGTGGCGCGAAAATGAGGCTCTGCCTATGACTAGAAAAGGCCCCCAGTGAAAAAGGTGTCCAATACAGTGCCTGTCCGTTTTTTTAACAATTTGCCAAGATTAAAATAACTCTCCTAAGTTATAAACCATTAAACATGCTTATATAGTAATCGTTTTGGCCCAGAAAAATGTCTACCAGTCTTTAAAGCCCTTGTGAAGCCCTTGTATTCTTATATTGAAAATTAAGAAAATGGCTTACCGGATCCCATAGGGAAAATGACAGCTTCCAGCATTACCAAGTCTTGTTAGAAATGTGTCATACCTCAAGCAGCCAAAGTCTGCTCACTGTTTCCCCCAACTGAAGTTAATTCCTCTCAACAGTCCTGTGTGGAAACAGCCATCGATTTTAGTAACGGTTGCTAAAATCATTTTCCTCTTACAAACAGAAATCTTCATCTCTTTTCTGTTTCAGAGTAAATAGTACATACCAGCACTATTTTAAAATAACAAACTCTTGATTGAAGAATAAAAACTACATTTAAACACCAAAAAACTCTGAGCCATCTCCGAGGAGATGTTGCCTGTGCAACGGCAAAGAGAATGACTGGGGAAGGCGGAGCCTAGGAGGGATCATGTGACCAGCTTTGCTGGGCTCTTTGCCATTTCCTGTTGGGGAAGAGAATATCCCACAAGTAAGGATGACGCCGTGGACCGGACACACCTATGTTGGAGAAAGATTCAATTTTCCTATCCAAAGGATCCTTAAAAGAAGTACTATCTGCCGTAGGAATAGTAGTACGTTTAGCAAGAGTAGAGATAGCCCAATCAACTTTAGGGATTTTGTCCCAAAACTCTAATCTGTCAGATGGCACAGGATAAAACTTTTTAAACCTTTTAGAAGGAGTAAAAGAATTACCCAGATTATTCCATTCCCTGGAAATTACTTCAGAAATAGCATCAGGGACGGGAAAAACTTCCGGAATAACTACAGGAGGTTTAAAAACTGTATTTAAACGTTTAGATTTAGTATCAAGAGGACCAGATTCCTCTATTTCTAATGCAATTAAGACTTCTTTAAGTAAAGAACAAATAAATTCCATTTTAAATAAATATGAAGATTTATCAGCGTCAATTTCTGAAACAGAATCCTCTGAACCAGAGAAATCATCATCAGAAACAGAATCAGAATTATGATGTTCATTTAAAAATTCATCTGATAAATGAGAAGTTTTAAAAGACTTTTTACGTTTACTGGAAGTGGGAATAACAGACATAGCCTTCCTAATAGATTTAGAAACAAAATCTCTTATGTTAACAGGAACACCCTGAGTATTAGTGTTGATGGAACAGCAACAGGTAATGGAACATTACTAAAGGAAATATTATTTGCATTAGCAAGTTTATCATGACATTCATCACAAACAACAGCCGGAGGGACAGTTACCACAAGTTTACAACAAATGCACTTAACTTTGGTAGATCCAGCATCAGGCAGCGAATTTCCAGAAGTAGCTTCTGATCCAGGGTCAATCTAAGACATCTTGCAATATGTAATAGAAAAAAAACAACATATAAAGCAAAATTATCAAATTCCTTAAATGACAGTTTCAGGAATGGGAAAAAATGCCAATGAACAAGCTTCTAGCAACCAGAAGCAAATAAACAATGAGACTTAAATAATGTGGAGACAATAATGACGCCCATATTTTTTAGCGCCAAAAAAGACGCCACATCCGGTGACGCCGACATCTTTGGTGCAAAAAAAACGTCAAAAAAATAACGCAACTTCCGGTGACAAGTATGACGCCGGAAATGACTAAAAAAAATTTTTGCGCCAAAAATGACGCAATAAAATGAAGCATTTTCAGCCCCCGCAAGCCTAACAGCCCAAGGAAAAAAGTCAAATTTAAGGTAAGAATTTTTTTTTTTTATTATTCAAATGCATTATCCCAAATAATGAAACTGACTGTCTGAAATAAGGAATATTGAACATCCTGAATCAAGGCAAATAAATGTTTAAACACATATATTTAGAACTTTATATAAAAGTGCCCAACCATAGCTTAGAGTGTCACAGAAAATAAGACTTACTTACCCCAGGACACTCATCTACATATAGTAGCAAGCCAAACCAGTACTGAAACGAGAATCAGTAGAGGTAATGGTATATATAAGAGTATATCGTCGATCTGAAAAGGGAGGTAAGAGATGAATCTCTACGACCGATAACAGAGAACCTATGAAATAGACCCCGTAGAAGAAGATCATTGAATTCAAATAGGCAATACTCTCTTCACATCCCTCTGACATTTACTGCACTCTGAGAGGCAAACCGGGCTCCAGCCTGCTGCGAAGCGCATATCAACGTAGAATCTAGCATAAACTTACTTCACCACCTCCATGGGAGGCAAAGTTTGTAAAACTGAATTGTGGGTGTGGTGAGGGGTGTATTTATAGGCATTTTGAGGTTTGGGAAACTTTGCCCCTCCTGGTAGGAATGTATATCCCATACGTCACTAGCTCATGGACTCTTGCTAATTACATGAAAGAAATCCATTTCTCCTGGCAACTAATACCCAAACTGTGGAGTCCACATGTAATAACAAAGGGTGAGATCTAAAAAACTACTTTTTCACTTAGAAACTAAATCCTCAACCCCATTAGATCCAAAAAAAGGCAATTAAAAATAACAGGCAAAAACAAATCAACCGGAGACAACTGTCTGAAGGACATCTGACCAAAGACTGCCTCAGAAGAAGCAATCATCAAAATAGTAGAACAAATATGCAAAGACCACCAAGTAGCTGCCTTGCAAATTTGGTCCACTGATAAAACATTCTGAATAGCTCAAGAAGTAGCAACTGGTCTGGTACACTAAGCAGAAATCCATCTAGGTGGAGGCTGACCTGCATCCCAGGAATCTGTATGAATCAGAAGCTTCAACCAAGAAGCCAAAAAAACATCAGAAAATGTCTGCCCTTTCACAGAACCAACAAAAAGGAACAAACAAGCAAATTAAAAGTTTGTCTGAAATACAAAACATTAAGAGATCTCTCTGAATAATTCTTAAGATTAAGTGGGAACCACAATGTCCTAACTTATATGACTGTATTTGTTGAAGGTCACCTTGAATGTATTTTGAAAATTTGAGTATATGCCAGTTAATATTAATAACTATACACCTAACAACAAAATGTCTTTTGTTCAAGAACTTGATGTTAAAAATGCAAAGATATAGAGAAATTTATTTGACTAACTTCTTTATATATCCTTTGTTGAAGGTCACCTTGAATGTATTTTGAAAAATTCAGAAATTGACCACTAGATAATAGGTCTAATAGCTGGCACACCTGCAAATGATTTGTTGCATACCCACAGGAGGGGAATACCTTGGTGCTTGTGCATTCTTTTGATTCACGCTCCTGAGTTCACTTAAGCTTACTCTTTAATAAAGGATACCAAGAGAACTAAGCAAAATAGAAGTAAATAGTTAAGTTGTTTAAATTGGCATGCTCTATCAAAATCAAGCAGCTTTCATAAATATTCGTAACATTTATTAACATCTTTAACCAGAAATACATTTTTTTTTTAAATCCCACTAATTTGTGCCTGGAGAAAAAACCCAGCAAACACAAAGATTGATCTATATATAAAATTGGCTCAACAAGTAAGTCACCTACATGTAACATTAACTTTTTTTCTATTTAAAGAACCTCAGTGAAATTTAAATTTGCCCACAGTCATGTATACAGGCTCCAGCTAGATGTCTGTATGAACTTGCATTATTGAATTATTACAGAAACTTGTGTGGGAGCAAAGACTCTTCATAGTACTTAAACCTCAGAGTATTAGATTCACAATTTTAATTACACTTCTACTCACAACAGAATAGTATAAGAGGAGTCATAATAAAGCAGAGTATATAGTTTAAACTGACATATAGGTTATTTGTAACCATTTTTTATAACTTCTAAAAGTTCTATAAAGCTGAAGAGATTGAAAAACATAATTTATGTAAGAACTTACCTGATAAATTCATTTCTTTCATATTGGCAAGAGTCCACGAGCTAGTGACATATGGGATATACAATTATACTGTGTGTGGGTATATGTGTGTGTGTGTGTTTTGTGTGTGTGTGTGTGTTTATGTGATGTATAAATATATATATATATATATATATATATATATATATATATATATATATATACACACACACACATATATATATAGCAGGTAATAGATCATTGTGTTATCACTGTGTACACACACTTGCTTCCTTATCTTATCTATAAAATTAATACTTAGAGAGGACAATGGAAAAACATAATTTATGTAAGAACTTACCTGATAAATTCATTTATTTCATATTGGCAAGAGTCCATGAGCTAGTAATGTATGGGATATACAATCCTACCAGGAGAGGCAAAGTTTCACAAACCCCAAAATGCCTATAAATACACCCCTCTCCACATCCACAATTCAATTTAATGAATAGCCAAGTAGTGGGGTGATAAAGAAAGGAGTAAAAAGCATCAAAACAAAGAATTTGGAAATAATTGTGCTTTATACAAAAATAATAACACCATAAAAAAGAGTGGGTCTCATGAACTCTTGCCAATATGAAAGAAATTCATTTATCAGGTAAGTTCTTACATAAATTATGTTTTCTTTCATGTAATTGGCAAGACTCCATGAGCTAGTGACGTATGGGATAGTAATACCCAAGATGTGAAACAGAAGAGTCACTAGAGAGGGAGGGATAAAAATAATAAAAGCCATTTTCCGCTGAAAAAATTAATCCACAACCCAAAATATAGGTTTATTCACATAAATGAAAAGAAAAAACTTAAAGGGACAGTCAAGTCCAAAAAAAAACTTTCATGATTTAAATAGGGCATGCAATTTTAAACAACTTCCCAATTTACTTTTATCACCAATTTTGCTTTGTTCTCTTGGTATTCTTAGTTGAAAGCTAAACCTAGGAGGTTCATATGCTAATTTCTTAGACCTTGAAGACTGCCTCTAATCTGAATACATTTTGACCACTAGAGGGCATTAGTTCACATGTTTCATATAGATAACATTGAGCTCATGCACGTAAAGTGACCTAGGAGTGAGCAGTGATTGGCCAAACTGCATGTCTGTCAAAAGAACTGAAATAAGGGGGCAGTCAGCAGAGGCTTAGATACCAGATAATTACAGCGGTAAAACGTGTATTATTAGAACTGTGTTGGATATGCAAAACTGGGGAATGGGTAATAAACAGAATTTATGCTTACCTGATAAATTACTTTCTCCAACGGTGTGTCCGGTCCACGGCGTCATCCTTACTTGTGGGGATATTCTCTTCCCCAACAGGAAATGGCAAAGAGTCCCAGCAAAGCTGGCCATATAGTCCCTCCTAGGCTCCGCCCACCCCAGTCATTCGACCGACGGACAGGAGGAAATATATATAGGAGAAACCATATGGTACCGTGGTGACTGTAGTTAGAGAAAATAATTCATCAGACCTGATTAAAAAACCAGGGCGGGCCGTGGACCGGACACACCGTTGGAGAAAGTAATTTATCAGGTAAGCATAAATTCTGTTTTCTCCAACATTGGTGTGTCCGGTCCACGGCGTCATCCTTACTTGTGGGAACCAATACCAAAGCTTTAGGACACGGATGAAGGGAGGGAGCAAATCAGGTTACCTAAACGGAAGACACCACAGCTTGCAAAACCTTTCTCCCAAAAATAGCCTCCGAAGAAGCAAAAGTATCAAATTTGTAAAATTTGGCAAAAGTGTGCAGTGAAGACCAAGTCGCTGCCTTACATATCTGGTCAACAGAAGCCTCGTTCTTGAAGGCCCATGTGGAAGCCACAGCCCTAGTGGAGTGAGCTGTGATTCTTTCAGGAGGCTGCCGTCCGGCAGTCTCATAAGCCAATCGAATAATGCTTTTAAGCCAAAAGGAAAGAGAGGTAGCAGTCGCTTTTTGACCTCTCCTTTTACCAGAATAAACAACAAACAAGGAAGATGTTTGTCTGAAATCTTTAGTAGCCTCTAAATAGAACTTTAGAGCACGGACAACGTCCAAATTGTGTAACAAACGTTCCTTCTTTGAAACTGGATTCGGACACAAAGAAGGTACAACTATCTCCTGGTTAATATTTTTGTTAGAAACAACTTTCGGAAGAAAACCAGGCTTAGTACGCAAAACCACCTTATCTGCATGGAACACCAGATAGGGCGGAGAACACTGCAGAGCAGATAACTCTGAAACTCTTCTAGCAGAAGAAATAGCAACCAAAAACAAAACTTTCCAAGATAGTAACTTAATATCTATGGAATGTAAAGGTTCAAACGGAACCCCTTGAAGAACTGAAAGAACTAGATTTAGACTCCAGGGAGGAGTCAAAGGTCTGTAAACAGGCTTGATCCTAACCAGAGCCTGAACAAATGCTTGAACATCTGGCACAGCTGCCAGTCTTTTGTGCAGTAAGACAGATAAAGCAGAGATCTGTCCCTTTAGAGAACTTGCAGATAATCCTTTCTCCAAACCTTCTTGTAGAAACGACAGAATCTTAGGAATTTTTATCTTGTTCCATGGGAATCCTCTGGATTCACACCAACAGATATTACAGAATCTGAAAACCCACGCTTTGATAAGATCAAGCGTTCAATCTCCAAGCCGTCAGTTGGAGGGAAACCAGATTCGGATGTTCGAATGGACCCTGAACAAGAAGGTCCTGTCTCAAAGGTAGCTTCCATGGTGGAGCCGATGACATATTCACCAGGTCTGCATACCAAGTCCTGCGTGGCCACGCAGGAGCTATCAAGATCACCGAGGCCCTCTCCTGATTGATCCTGGCTACCAGCCTGGGAATGAGAGGAAACGGTGGGAATACATAAGCTAGGTTGAAGGTCCAAGGTGCTACTAGTGCATCTACTAGGGTCGCCTTGGGATCCCTGGATCTGGACCCGTAGCAAGGAACCTTGAAGTTCTGACGAGACGCCATCAGATCCATGTCTGGAATGCCCCACAATTGAATTATTTGGGCAAAGATTTCCGGATGGAGTTCCCACTCCCCCGGATGAAATGTCTGACGACTCAGAAAATCCGCTTCCCAATTTTCCACTCCTGGGATGTGGATTGCAGACAAGTGGCAGGAGTGAGTCTCCGCCCATTGAATTATTTTGGTCACTTCTTCCATCGCCAGGGAACTCCTTGTTCCCCCCTGATGGTTGATATACGCAACAGTCGTCATGTTGTCTGATTGAAACCGTATGAATTTGGCCTTTGCTATCTGAGGCCAAGCCTTGAGAGCATTGAATATCGCTCTCAGTTCCAGAATATTTATCGGTAGAAGAGATTCTTCCCAAGACCAAAGACCCTGAGCTTTCAGGGATCCCCAGACCGCGCCCCAGCCCATCAGACTGGCGTCGGTCGTGACAATGACCCACTCTGGTCTGCGGAATGTCATCCCTCGTGACAGGTTGTCCAGGGACAGCCACCAACGGAGTGAGTCTCTGGTCCTCTGATTTACTTGTATCTTCGGAGACAAGTCTGTATAGTCCCCATTCCACTGACTGAGCATGCACAGTTGTAATGGTCTTAGATGAATGCGTGCAAAAGGAACTATGTCCATTGCCGCTACCATCAACCCGATCACTCCCATGCACTGAGCTATGGAAGGAAGAGGAACGGAATGAAGTATCCGACAAGAGTCTAGAAGTTTTGTTTTTCTGGCCTCTGTCAGAAAAATCCTCATTTCTAAGGAGTCTATTATTGTCCCCAAGAAGGGAACCCTTGTTGACGGAGATAGAGAACTCTTTTCCACGTTCACTTTCCATCCGTGAGATCTGAGAAAGGCCAGGACAATGTCCGTGTGAGCCTTTGCTTGAGGAAGGGACGACGCTTGAATCAGAATGTCGTCCAAGTAAGGTACTACAGCAATGCCCCTTGGTCTTAGCACAGCTAGAAGGGACCCTAGTACCTTTGTGAAAATCCTTGGAGCAGTGGCTAATCCGAAAGGAAGCGCCACGAACTGGTAATGTTTGTCCAGGAATGCGAACCTCAGGAACCGATGATGTTCCTTGTGGATAGGAATATGTAGATACGCATCTCCCCCGGATGGAATGTCCGCTTCCCAATTTTCCACTCCTGGGATGTGGATCGCAGACAAGTGGCAGGAGTGATCCTCCGCCCATTGAATTATTTTGGTCACTTCTTTCATCGCCAGGGAACTCCTTGTTCCCCCCTGATGATTGATATATGCAACGGTCGTCATGTTGTCTGATTGGAACCTTATGAATTTGGCCTTTGCTAGTTGAGGCCAAGCTCTGAGAGCATTGAATATCGCTCTCAGTTCCAGAATGTTTATCGGGAGAAGAGACTCTTCCCGAGACCATAGACCCTGAGCTTTCAGGGATTCCCAGACCGCGCCCCAGCCCACTAGACTGGCGTCGGTCGTGACAATGACCCACTCTGGTCTGCGGAAGCTCATTCCCTGGGACAGGTTGTCCAGGGTCAGCCACCAAGGGAGTGAATCTCTGGTCTTTTGATCTACTTGAATCATCGGAGACAAGTCTGTATAATCCCCATTCCACTGTTTGAGCATGCACAGTTGTAATGGTCTTAGATGAATTCGTGCAAAAGGAACTATGTCCATTGTTGCAACCGTCAATCCTATTACTTCCATGCACTGCGCTATGGAAGGACGAGGAACAGAATGAAGCACTTGACAAGAGCTTAGAAGTTTTGATTTTCTGACCTCTGTCAGAAAAATCCTCATTTCTAAGGAATCTATTATTGTTCCCAAGAAGGGAACTCTTGTCGACGGGGACAGAGAACTTTTTTCTTTGTTCACCTTCCATCCGTGAGATCTGAGAAAGGCTAGGACGGTGTCCGTATGAGCCTTTGCTTTTGACAGGGACGACGCTTGTATTAGGATGTCGTCCAAGTAAGGTACTACTGCAATGCCCCTTGGTCTTAGAACCGCTAGAAGGGACCCTAGTACCTTTGTGAAAATCCTTGGAGCAGTGGCTAATCCGAATGGAAGTGCCACAAACTGGTAATGCTTGTCCAGAAAAGCGAACCTTAGGAACTGATGATGTTCCTTGTGGATAGGAATATGTAGGTACGCATCCTTTAAATCCACGGTAGTCATAAATTGACTTTCCTGGATGGTGGGTAGGATCGTTTGAATAGTTTCCATTTTGAACGATAGTACCCTGAGAAATTTGTTTAGGATCTTCAAATCCAAAATTGGTCTGAATGTTCCCTCTTTTTTGGGAACTACGAACAGATTGGAATAAAATCCCATTCCTTGTTCTCTTATTGGAACTGGATGTATCACTCCCATCTTTAACAGGTCTTCTACACAATGTAAGAATGCCTGTCTCTTTATTTGGTTTGAGGATAAGTGAGACCTGTGGAACCTTCCCCTTGGGGGTAGTTCCTTGAATTCCAGGAGATAACCTTGAGAAACTATTTCTAGCGTCCAAGGATCCTGAACATCTCTTGCCCAAGCCTGAGCAAAGAGAGAGAGTCTGCCCCCCACTAGATCCGGTCCCGGATCGGGGGCTATCCCTTCATGCTGTTTTGGTAGCAGTGGTAGGCTTCTTGGCCTGCTTACCCTTGTTCCAGCCTTGCATTGGTTTCCAGGCTGGTTTGGGCTGTGAGGTATTACCCTCTTGCTTAGAGGATGCAGAATTAGAGGCTGGTCCGTTTCTGCGAAAGGGACGAAAATTAGGCTTATTTTTAGCCTTAAAAGACCTATCCTGTGGGAGGGCGTGGCCCTTTCCCCCAGTGATGTCTGAAATAATCTCTTTCAATTCTGGTCCAAATAATGTTTTACCTTTGAAAGGGATGTTAAGCAATTTTGTCTTAGAAGACACATCCGCTGACCAAGACTTTAGCCAAAGCGCTCTGCGCGCCATGATAGCAAACCCTGAATTTTTCGCCGCTAATCTAGCTAATTGCAAAGCGGCATCTAAAACAAAAGAGTTAGCCAATTTAAGTGCGTGAACTCTGTCCATAACCTCCTCATATGGAGTTTCTCTACTGAGCGACTTTTCTAGTTCCTCGAACCCGAAACACGCTGCCGTAGTGACAGGAACAATGCATGAAATTGGTTGTAGAAGGTAACCTTGCTGTACAAAAATCTTTTTAAGCAAACCTTCTAATTTTTTATCCATAGGATCTTTAAAAGCACAACTATCTTCGATAGGAATAGTAGTGCGTTTGTTTAGAGTAGAAACCGCCCCCTCGACCTTGGGGACTGTCTGCCATAAGTCCTTTCTGGGGTCGACTATAGGAAATAATTTCTTAAATATAGGGGGGGAACAAAAGGTATGCCGGGCTTTTCCCACTCTTTATTTACTATGTCCGCCACCCGCTTGGGTATAGGAAAAGCGTCGGGGGGCACCGGAACCTCTAGGAACTTGTCCATCTTACATAATTTCTCTGGAATGACCAAATTGTCACAATCATCCAGAGTAGATAACACCTCCTTAAGCAGTGCGCGGAGATGTTCTAATTTAAATTTAAATGTCACAACATCAGGTTCAGCTTGATGAGAAATTTTTCCTGAATCTGAGATTTCTCCATCAGACAAAACCTCCCTCATGGCCCCTTCAGATTGGTGTGAGGGTATGTCAGAACAATTATCAGTGCCCTCTTGCTCTTCAGTGTTTAAAACAGAGCAATCGCGCTTTCTCTGATAAGTAGGCATTTTGGATAAAAGATTTGCTATGGAGTTATCCATTACAGCCGTTAATTGTTGCATGGTAATAAGTATTGGCGCACTAGATGTACTAGGGGCCTCCTGTATGGGCAAAACTGGTGTAGACACAGTAGGAGATGATGTAGTATCATGTTTACTCCCCTCATTTGAGGAATCATCTTGGGCAATATCATTATGTGTGGCATTACTGTCCTTACTTTGTTTGGACGCTATGGCACAATTATCACATAAATTTAAATGGGGAGACACATTGGCTTTCATACATATAGAACATAGCTTATCTGAAGGTACAGACATGTTAAACAGGCTTAAACTTGTCAACAAAGCACAAAAAACGTTTTAAAATAAAACCGTTACTGTCTCTTTAAATTTCAAACTGAAAACACTTTATTACTGAATATGTGAAAAAGTATGAAGGAATTGTTCAAAAATTACCAAAATTTCACCACAGTGTCTTAAAGCATTAAAAGTATTGCACACCAAATTTCAAAGCTTTATCCCTTAAAATAACGGAACCGGAGCCGTTTTTAAATTTAACCCCTATACAGTCCCAGCTATAGTCTTTGTTGAGACCCAACCAAGCCCAGAGGGGAATACGATACCAAATGACGCCTTCTAGAAGCTTTTTTAGTGATTCTTAGATCCTCACACATGCATCTGCATGCCCTGCTCTCCAAAAACAACTGCGCAGTAATGGCGCAAAAATGAGGCTCAGTCTATAACTAGAAAGGCCCCCTGACTAAAAAAAGGTGTCCAACACAATGCCTGCCGTTTTTTAAACGTTCCCCAAGATTATAAATGCCAATTGTTAGCTAGAATCTGAATAATATGCCCCAATAAAGCAATCGATTTAGCCCATAAAAATGTCTACCAGTTTTTTTAGCCCTTTTTAAGCCCTTTATTCTTTTATGTTTGACTAAGAAAATGGCTTACCGGTCCCCATGAGGGGAAATGACAGCCTTCCAGCATTACTCAGTCTTGTTAGAAATATGGCTAGTCATACCTTAAGCAGAAAAGTCTGCTAACTGTTTCCCCCAACTGAAGTTACTTCATCTCAACAGTCCTATGTGGAAACAACAATCGATTTTAGTTACTGTCTGCTAAAATCATCTTCCTCTTACAAACAGAAATCTTCATCCTTTTCTGTTTCAGAGTAAATAGTACATACCAGCACTATTTTAAAATAACAAACACTTGATAGAAGAATAAAAACTACATTAAAACACCAAAAAACTCTTAACCATCTCCGTGGAGATGTTGCCTGTGCAACGGCAAAGAGAATGACTGGGGTGGGCGGAGCCTAGGAGGGACTATATGGCCAGCTTTGCTGGGACTCTTTGCCATTTCCTGTTGGGGAAGAGAATATCCCCACAAGTAAGGATGACGCCGTGGACCGGACACACCAATGTTGGAGAAAAGGGATTATCTTTCTTTTTAAACAACAATAATTCTGGTGTTGACTGTCCCTTTAAACATAAGCAGAGGAATCAAACTGAAACAGCTGCCTGAAGAACTTTTCTACCAAAAAACAATTTATGTAAGAATTTACCTGATAAATTAATTTCTTTCATATTAGCAAGAGTCCATGAGCTAGTGACGTATGGGATATACATTCCTACCAGGAGGGGCAAAGTTTCCCAAACATTAAAATGCCTATAAATACACCCCTCACCACACCCACAATTCAGTTTAACGAATAGCCAAGAAGTGGGGTGATAAAAAAGTGCGAAAGCATCAAAAAAATAAGGAATTAGAATAATTGTGCTTTATACAAAAAAATCATAACCACCACAAAAAAGGGTGGGCCTCATGGACTCTTGCTAATATGAAAGAAATGAATTTATCAGGTAAGTTCTTACATAAATTATGTTTTCTTTCATGTAATTAGCAAGAGTCCATGAGCTAGCGACGTATGGGATAATAAATACCCAAGATGTGGAACTTCCACGCAAGAGTCACTAGAGAGGGAGGGATAAAATAAAGACAGCCAATTCCGCTGAAAAATTAATCCACTACCCAAATCAAAAAAGTTTCAATTTTTTTAATGAAAAAAAGTGAAAATATAAGCAGAAGAATCAAACTGAAACAGCTGCCTGAAGTACCATTCTACCAAAACTGCTTCTAAAGAAGAGAAAACATCAAAATGGTAGAACATAGTAAAAGTATGCAAAGGAGACCAAGTCATTGCTTTGCAAATCTGATCAACAGAAGCTTCATTCTTAAAAAGCCCAGGAAGTAGAAACTTACCTAGTAGAATGAGCCATAATCCTCCGAGGCGGGAATCCACCCGACTCCAAATAAGCAAGATGAATCAAAAGTTTAAGCAAGATGCCAAATAAATGGCAGAAGCCTTTTGACCTTCCTAACACCAGAAAAGATAACAAATAGACTAGAAGACTATCTGAAATCTGAATAGCTTCAACATAAGATTTCAAAACTCTTACCATATCCAAAGAATGTAAGAATCTTACCAAAGAAGTCTTAGTAAAAGACAATAATTCCTCCCTAATGTTGATAGAAATCACAACTTTAGGTAAAAATTGAAACGAGGATAGCAAAAACCACCTTATCCTGATGAAAAAACCAGAAAAAGGAGACTCACAAGAAAGAACAGATAATTAAAAATTGTTCTAGCTGAAGAGATGTCTAAAAAGAACAATACTTTCCATGAAAGTAAATAATGTCTAGAGAAAACATATGCTCAAATAGAAGAGCCTGTAAAGCCTTTAGAACCAAATTAAAACTCCAAGGAGGAGAAATTGGCTTAATGACAGGTTTGATAAGAACCAAAGCCTGAACAAAATAATGAATAACAGGAAGGAACACTGCCTTGCCCTGATGAAAATTCAGAAAAGGAGATCCACAAGAAAGAGCAGAAAACTCAGAAACTCTTCTAGCAGAAGAGATAACCAAAAGGAACAATACTTTCCAAGTAAGTAATTTTAATGTCCAGAGAACGCAAAGGTTCAAACGGAGGAGCCTGTAAAGCCCTCAGTACCAAATTGAGACTCCAAGGAGGAGATATTGACTTAATGACAGGCTTGATACAAACCAAAGCCTGTACAAAACAATGAATATCAGAATGAATAGCAATCTTTCTGTGAAAAAGAACAGAAAGAGTAGAGATTTGTCCTTTCAAATAACTTGCAGACAAAACCAACCTGAAAAATTGTAAAATTCTAGGAATTCTAAAAGAATGCCAAAAGAATTTATGAGAAGAACACCAAGAAATGAAAGTCTTCCAAACTCGATAATAAATCTTTCTAGAGACAGATTTACAAACCTGTAACATAGTATTAATAACTGAGTCAGAGAAACCTCTATGAATAAGAATCAAACGTTCAATCTCCATATCTTCAAATTAAATGATTTGAGATCCTGATGGAAAAATGGGCCTTGAGATAGAAGGTCTGGTCTTAACGGAAATGTCCAAGGTTGGCAAATGGCCGTCCGAATGAGATCCGCATACCAAAACCTGTGAGGCCATGCTGGAACCACCAGCAGTACAAACGAACGCTCCATTAGAATTTTTGAAGAACTAGAGGCGGAAGATATAGACAGAATGATAATTCCAAGGAAGTGTCAATGCATACGCTACTTCCGCCTGAGGATCCCCGGACCTGAAATAGGCCCCTGGGAAATTCCTTGTTAAGACGAGAGGCCAACAGATCTATTTCTGAAAGCCCTCACATCTGAAATATTTAAAAACATATCTGGGTAAAGACCATTCTCCCGGATGTAAAGCTTGATTAACAGGGATAATCTGCTTCCCAAACGTCTATACCTGGGAAAAGGACCCCAGAATTTAGATAGGAGCTGGATTTAGCCCAAGCAAATATCCGAGATACTTTGTCACAGTCTAAAGACTGATAGTCACACCCTGATGATTGACATACACCACAGATGTGATAATGTCTGAAAAAAACAATAAACGTCTCTTCTTCAAAAGAAACCAACTGAAGAACTCTGGGAATGCACGGAGTTCCAAAATATCAAATGGTAATCTCGCCTCCTGAGATTTCCAAACCCCTTGTGCTGACAGAGAACCTCAGACAGCCTCCCAACCTAAAAGACTCGCATCTATAGAGATCATGGTCCAGGTTGAAAGAATCGAAGAGACCTGTAGAACTAAATGATGGTGATCTTAACCACCGAATCAAAGATAGATAAACATAGAATTCGAAGATTTAAAAAGTGAAATCCTAGAATCCCTGCACCAATATGCAGCATAAAAAAACTGGAAAGGTTTTCTATGAAAATGAGCAAAGGAAAATGAATCCAATGCTGCAGCCATAAGACCTAAATTTCCATGCATATACAGCAACTGAAGGAAATAGAGACTGAAGGTACCGACAGACGGAACCCAAGAAGAAAAAAATCACTTATCTGTTAGAGACAAAGACAGTGACACAATCTATCTGGAAACCTAAAAAAGGTGACCCTTGTGTGAGGAATCAAGAGCTTTTGATAAAAAGATCCTCTAACCATGTCTTGAAAAAACAAAATTGAATCATATGAGATTCCGTAGTCTCAGAAAATAAAAATTATCTGAATGAAAACAGAAATGAAGATATGCATCTATTGTATCTAATGAAAACAAATAATGCTATCACTGACCAAAAAAAGTCAGAATAGACCATATAAATACCAATCTAAAAGATGGTACATTTATATAATAAAAAGATTTTCTATCTTTGGAACAATGAATAGTTTGAATAAAACCCCAAAACCCAGATCCTAAAAATGGAACTGGAAGAAATACCCCAGAAGATTCCAGATCTGAGCAGCGCTTGATCCTCAACAGGTGATCAACCGCACTTCAACATTACCCAAAATATATGGGACTGAAACACATTAAGGAAAGTGTTAGCCTTACTGGAATAGCTGGAATATAATAGAGAGAAAAAGACTTCTCACAGACTGTTTTACTTCAAATTTTATTTTGTACCCAAAATCTAAGAATTTTGGACCGAATAGAACCAAAAAAACCTCTAAATAAAAACATGTTACTTGAGTAAGAATTTAGAATTTTGTTCTTTAGTAAGAACAACCAAACTAAAATAAGCTTAAAGTTTTAGTCTAAGAACTTAATCTTGAAGCCCAGAGTAACAGTTAAGAATTGAATCCAATATGAATCAAATAATTGATTATTTTGGAAAAAAAGAAATAAGGATTTTTTAGAAATCACAAAATTTCTTCTAGCTAAAAACAGCTAAAGACATAGATTAAACCTCATTTGTGAAAATATTCAATAAAAATGAAGAAACAAATAAAATTATTAGCATGTTAATCCAGTTAAGGGACCAGAATACACCGGACTTGCATAAACAAAAATGCAAGACAACAAGAAAAACAGAATTTATGCTTACCTGATAAATTACTTTCTCCAACGGTGTGTCCGGTCCACGGTGTCATCCTTACTTGTGGGATATTCTATTCCCCAACAGGAAATGGCAAAGAGTCCCAGCAAAGCTGGCCATATAGTCCCTCCTAGGCTCCGCCCACCCCAGTCATTCGACCGACGGACAGGAGGAAATATATATAGGAGAAACCATATGGTACCGTGGTGACTGTAGTTAGAGAAAATAATTCATCAGACCTGATTAAAAAACCAGGGCGGGCCGTGGACCGGACACACCGTTGGAGAAAGTAATTTATCAGGTAAGCATAAATTCTGTTTTCTCCAACATTGGTGTGTCCGGTCCACGGCGTCATCCTTACTTGTGGGAACCAATACCAAAGCTTTAGGACACGGATGAAGGGAGGGAGCAAATCAGGTTACCTAAACGAAAGGCACCACAGCTTGCAAAACCTTTCTCCCAAAAATAGCCTCCGAAGAAGCAAAAGTATCAAATTTGTAAAATTTGGCAAAAGTGTGCAGTGAAGACCAAGTCGCTGCCTTACATATCTGGTCAACAGAAGCCTCGTTCTTGAAGGCCCATGTGGAAGCCACAGCCCTAGTAGAGTGAGCTGTGATTCTTTCAGGAGGCTGCCGTCCGGCAGTCTCATAAGCCAATCGGATAATGCTTTTAAGTCAAAAGGAGAGAGAGGTAGAAGTCGCTTTTTCTTTTCCTTTTACCAGAATAAACAACAAACAAGGAAGATGTTTGTCTGAAATCTTTAGTAGCCTCTAAATAGAACTTTAGAGCACGGACAACGTCCAAATTGTGTAACAAACGTTCCTTCTTTGAAACTGGATTCGGACACAAAGAAGGTACAACTATCTCCTGGTTAATATTTTTGTTAGAAACAACTTTAGGAAGAAAACCAGGCTTAGTACGCAAAACCACCTTATCTGCATGGAACACCAGATAGGGCGGAGAACACTGCAGAGCAGATAACTCTGAAACTCTTCTAGCAGAAGAAATTGTGACTAAAAACAAAACTTTCCAAGATAGTAACTTAATATCTATGGAATGTAAAGGTTCAAACGGAACCCCTTGAAGAACTGAAAGAACTAGATTTAGACTCCAGGGAGGAGTCAAAGGTCTGTAAACAGGCTTGATCCTAACCAGAGCCTGAACAAATGCTTGAACATCTGGCACAGCTGCCAGTCTTTTGTGTAGTAAGACAGATAAAGCAGAGATCTGTCCCTTTAGAGAACTTGCAGATAATCCTTTCTCCAAACCTTCTTGTAGAAAGGAGAGAATCTTAGGAATTTTTATCTTATTCCATGGGAATCCTTTGGATTCACACCAACAGATATATTTTTTCCATATTTTATGGTAAATATTTCTAGTTACAGGTTTTCTGGCCTGAACCCGAGTATCTATAACAGAATCTGAAAACCCACGCTTTGATAGAATCAAGCGTTCAATCTCCAAGCCGTCAGTTGGAGGGAGACCAGATTTGGATGTTCGAATGGACCCTGAACAAGAAGGTCCTGTCTCAAAGGTAGCTTCCATGGTGGAGCCGATGACATATTCACCAGGTCTGCATACCAAGTCCTGCGTGGCCACGCAGGAGCTATCAAGATCACCGAGGCCCTCTCCTGAATGATCCTGGCTACCAGCCTGGGAATGAGAGGAAACGGTGGGAATACATAAGCTAGGTTGAAGGTCCAAGGTGCTACTAGTGCATCTACTAGAGTCGCCTTGGGATCCCTGGATCTGGACCCGTAGCAAGGAACCTTGAAGTTCTGACGAGACGCCATCAGATCCATGTCTGGAATGCCCCATAATTGAGTTATTTGGGCAAAGATTTCCGGATGGAGTTCCCACTCCCCCGGATGGAATGTCCGCTTCCCAATTTTCCACTCCTGGGATGTGGATCGCAGACAAGTGGCAGGAGTGATCCTCCGCCCATTGAATTATTTTGGTCACTTCTTTCATCGCCAGGGAACTCCTTGTTCCCCCCTGATGATTGATATATGCAACGGTCGTCATGTTGTCTGATTGGAACCTTATGAATTTGGCCTTTGCTAGTTGAGGCCAAGCTCTGAGAGCATTGAATATCGCTCTCAGTTCCAGAATGTTTATCGGGAGAAGAGACTCTTCCCGAGACCATAGACCCTGAGCTTTCAGGGATTCCCAGACCGCGCCCCAGCCCACTAGACTGGCGTCGGTCGTGACAATGACCCACTCTGGTCTGCGGAAGCTCATTCCCTGGGACAGATGGTCCAGGGTCAGCCACCAACGGAGTGAATCTCTGGTCTTTTGATCTACTTGAATCATTGGAGACAAGTCTGTATAATCCCCATTCCACTGTTTGAGCATGCACAGTTGTAATGGTCTTAGATGAATTTGTGCAAAAGGAACTATGTCCATTGTTGCAACCATCAATCCTACTACTTCCATGCACTGCGCTATGGAAGGACGAGGAACAGAATGAAGCACTTGACAAGAGCTTAGAAGTTTTGATTTTCTGACCTCTGTCAGAAAAATCCTCATTTCTAAGGAATCTATTATTGTTCCCAAGAAGGGAACTCTTGTCGACGGGGACAGAGAACTTTTTTCTTTGTTCACCTTCCATCCGTGAGATCTGAGAAAGGCTAGAACGATGTCCGTATGAGCCTTTGCTTTTGACAGGGACGACGCTTGTATTAGAATGTCGTCCAAGTAAGGTACTAATGCAATGCCCCTTGGTCTTAGAACCGCTAGAAGGGACCCTAGTACCTTTGTGAAAATCCTTGGAGCAGTGGCTAATCCGAATGGGAGGGCCACAAACTGGTAATGCTTGTCCAGAAAAGCGAACCTTAGGAACTGATGATGTTCTTTGTGGATAGGAATATGTAGGTACGCATCCTTTAGATCCACGGTAGTCATAAATTGACTTTCCTGGATGGTGGGTAGAATCGTTCTAATAGTTTCCATTTTGAACGATGGTACCCTGAGAAATTTGTTTAGTATCTTCAAATCCAAAATTGGTCTGAACGTTCCCTCTTTTTTGGGAACTACGAACAGATTGGAATAAAATCCCATTCCTTGTTCCTTTATTGGAACTGGGTGTATCACTCCCATCTTTAACAGGTCTTCTACACAATGTAAGAATGCCTGTCTCTTTATTTGGTTTGAGGATAAGTGAGACCTGTGGAACCTTCCCCTTGGGGGTAGTTCCTTGAATTCCAGGAGATAACCTTGAGAAACTATTTCTAGCGCCCAAGGATCCTGAACATCTCTTGCCCAAGCCTGAGCAAAGAGAGAGAGTCTGCCCCCCACTAGATCCGGTCCCGGATCGGGGGCTACTCCTTCATGCTGTTTTGTTAGCAGTGGCAGGCTTCTTGGCCTGCTTACCCTTGTTCCAGCCTTGCATTGGTTTCCAGGCTGGTTTGGGTTGTGAGGCATTACCCTCTTGCTTAGAGGATGCAGAATTAGAGGGCGGTCCATTTCTGTGAAAGGGACGAAAATTAGGCTTATTTTTAGCCTTAAAAGACCTATCCTGTGGAAGGGCGTGGCCCTTTCCCCCAGTGATGTCTGAAATAATCTCTTTCAATTCTGTTCCAAATAAAGTTTTACCTTTGAAAGGGATGTTAAGCAATTTTGTCTTCGATGACACATCCGCTGACCAAGACTTTAGCCAAAGCACTCTGCGCGCCACGATAGCAAACCCTGAATTTTTTGCCGCTAATCTAGCTAATTGCAAAGCGGCATCTAAAATAAAAGAGTTAGCCAATTTAAGTGCGTGAACTCTGTCCATAACCTCCTCATATGGAGTTTCTCTACTGAGCGACTTTTCTAGTTCCTCGAACCAGAACCACGCTGCCGTAGTGACAGGAACAATGCATGAAATTGGTTGTAGAAGGTAGCCTTGCTGTACAAAAATCTTTTTAAGCAAACCTTCCAATTTTTTATCCATAGGATCTTTGAAAGCACAACTATCTTCAATAGGAATAGTAGTGCGTTTGTTTAGAGTAGAAACTGCCCCCTCGACCTTGGGGACTGTCTGCCATAAGTCCTTTCTGGGGTCGACCATAGGAAATAATTTCTTAAATATAGGGGGGGGGAACAAAAGGTATGCCGGGCTTTTCCCACTCCTTATTTACTATGTCCGCCACCCGCTTGGGTATAGGAAAAGCGTCGGGGGGCACCGGAACCTCTAGGAACTTGTCCATCTTGCATAGTTTCTCTGGAATGACCAAGTTGTCACAATCATCCAGAGTAGATAACACCTCCTTAAGCAGTGCGCGGAGATGTTCTAATTTAAATTTAAATGTCACAATATCAGGTTCAGCTTGATGAGAAATTTTTCCTGAATTTGAGATTTCTCCATCAGACAAAACCTCCCTCATGGCCCCTTCAGATTGGTGTGAGGGTATGACAGAACAATTATCATCAGCGCCCTCTTGCTCTTCAGTGTTTAAAACAGAGCAATCGCGCTTTCTCTGATAAGTAGGCATTTTGGATAAAAGATTTGCTATGGAGTTATCCATTACAGCCGTTAATTGTTGCATGGTAATAAGTATTGGCGCACTAGATGTACTAGGGGCCTCCTGCATGGGCAAAACTGGTGTAGACACAGTAGGAGATGATGTAGTATCATGTTTACTCCCCTCATTTGAGGAATCATCTTGGGCAATATCATTATCTGTGGCAGTACTGTCCTTACTTTGTTTGGACGCTATGGCACAATTATCACATAAATTTATATGGGGAGACACATTGGCTTTCATACATATAGAACATAGCTTATCTGAAGGTACAGACATGTTAAACAGGCTTAAACTTGTCAACAAAGCACAAAAAACGTTTTAAAATAAAACCGTTATTGTCTCTTTAAATTTCAAACAGAAAACACTTTATTACTGAATATGTGAAAAAGTATGAAGGAATCGTTCAAAAATTACCAAAATTTCACCACAGTGTCTTAAAGCATTAAAAGTATTGCACACCAAATTTCAGAGCTTTAACCCTTAAAATAACGGAACCGGAGCCGTTTTTAAATTTAACCCCTATACAGTCCCAGCTATAGTCTTTGCTGAGACCCAACCAAGCCCAGAGGGGAATACGATACCAAATGACGCCTTCTAGAAGCTTTTTCAGTGATTTTTAGATCCTCACACATGCATCTGCATGCCCTGCTCTCAAAAAACAACTGCGCAGTAATGGCGCGAAAATGAGGCTCAGTCTATAACTAGAAAGGCCCCCTGACTGAAAAAGGTGTCTAACACAGTGCCTGCCGTTTTATAAACGTTCCCCAAGATTATAAATGCCAATTGTTAGCCTAAATCTGAATAATATGCCCAAATAAGGCAATCGATTTAGCCCATAAAAATGTCTACCAGTTTTTTAGCCCATATTAAGCCCTTTATTCTGTTTGTTTGACTAAGAAAATGGCTTACCGGTCCCCATGAGGGGAAATGACAGCCTTCCAGCATTACACAGTCTTGTTAGAAATATGGCTAGTCATACCTTAAGCAGAAAAGTCTGCTAACTGTTTCCCCCAACTGAAGTTACTTCATCTCAACAGTCCTATGTGGAAACAGCAATCGATTTTAGTTACTGTCTGCTAAAATCATCTTCCTCTCACAAACAGAAATCTTCATCCTTTTCTGTTTCAGAGTAAATAGTACATACCAGCACTATTTTAAAATAACAAACACTTGATAGAAGAATAAAAACTACATTTAAACACCAAAAAACTCTTAACCATCTCCGTGGAGATGTTGCCTGTGCAACGGCAAAGAGAATGACTGGGGTGGGCGGAGCCTAGGAGGGACTATATGGCCAGCTTTGCTGGGACTCTTTGCCATTTCCTGTTGGGGAAGAGAATATCCCACAAGTAAGGATGACGCCGTGGACCGGACACACCAATGTTGGAGAAAATGCAACAGCACCCAATCTGAACCTCAAATGAGCAGTAGACTTTGTCCCTTAATAATGCTAAATAATACATAATCTGATACTTGATCTTTAAAGTAAACAGGAAAAATGGAGCAAAAGCAACATCATCCAAATAAATTACAGGTCCAAGAAAAGTACCTGAAAATAAAAATGTTTCCTTAAATAGGATACAACCATAAAAAGAAAATAAATACTATTTTGCTATAGAAACAATAGCATAATAGCATAATTTAGCAGGAGTAGAGATAGCCCCATTAAATTGGAGAACCCTCAAAATTGAATTTAACAGAATTTATGCTTACCTGATAAATTTCTTTCTCCTACGGTGTGTCCGGTCCACGGCTTCATCCTTACTTGTGGGAATATTCTCTTCCCTAACAGGAAATGGCAAAGAGAGCACAGCAAAAGCTGGCCCATATAGCTCCCCCTCTGGCTCCGCCCCACCGCCATTCGACCGACGGTTAGGAGAAAAAGGAGAAACAATAGGGTGCCGTGGTGACTGTAGTGTACAGAAATAAAAAATTTGAAACCTGACTAAAAAGCCAGGGCGGGCCGTGGACCGGACACACCGTAGGAGAAAGAAATTTATCAGGTAAGCATAAATTCTGTTTTCTCCTACATTGGTGTGTCCGGTCCACGGCTTCATCCTTACTTATGGGAACCAATAGCAAAGCTTTAGGACACGGATGAAGGGAGGGAACAAGTCAGGTTACCTAAACGGAAGGCACCACGGCTTGCAAAACCTTTCTCCCAAAAATAGCCTCCGAAGAAGCATAAGTATCGAATTTGTAAAATTTGGCAAAAGTATGCAGAGAAGACCAAGTCGCTGCCTTACAGATCTGATCAACAGAAGCCTCGTTCTTGAAGGCCCATGTGGAAGCCACAGCTCTAGTAGAGTGAGCTGTAATTCGTTCAGGTGGCTGCCGTCCGGCAGTCTCATAAGCCAATCGGATGATGCTTTTC